>NW_026592118.1:3404323-3669104 GCF_907164565.1 Psammomys obesus | reverse complement strand
CTTCTGCTCTAAAACCCTATAAAAACCCCAGCTTCCCATCTAGGGGGCGCGCAAAGTCCTTTCGAGTGACTTTCGCCCCGGGTACCCGTGTATCAAAATAAAAGCCTCTTGCTGTTTGCATCCGAATGGCCTCGTTGTTCCTTGGGAGGGGGTCTCTCTGATGGAAGATACCCTCCGGGGATCTTTCAACTAACAAATAAACACAAAAATGAAACAACAAACAAAAACAAGAAAAAAACAAAAACAAAACACCACCCATGGAATGTGTTTTGTGTTAGCCTAGTCTTAACATGAAGCCTGCCATGCTTCAGGCTTCAGGACAAATCTGGGTGATTTGTCCAGTGAAAACCACATTAGAGAATACTGGTTTTCTCTTCCATAGCAGGGATAAATTGCAAATCACTTCTAGGGTAGAGGTAGGAATTTGTGCCAACTTTTCTCTCCATTGGAATTTTGTCTGCTTGGAACCTGCACGGGTCTTATAAGTACTGTCACAGTTTCTGTGAGTATGCATGTGTACCAGTCTCATGTCTAGAAGATGTTGTTTCCTTGAAGTAATCAGCACCTCTGATTCTTACAATCTTTCTGCCTCAACTTGTACCTAGATCCGTGAGCTTTGAGTGAAAGGGTCTGATAATGCTCAGGATATATGCCCAGATATA
The DNA here is from genome assembly GCF_907164565.1 of Psammomys obesus. Taxonomy (NCBI): domain Eukaryota; kingdom Metazoa; phylum Chordata; class Mammalia; order Rodentia; family Muridae; genus Psammomys; species Psammomys obesus. The sequence continues at coordinate 3,668,442 of NW_026592118.1, read as the reverse complement.
TGCCCAGGAGTGGTATAGCTGTATATCTTGAGGTAGCACTATTCCCAGTTTTCTGAGAAAGCATCAGATTGATTTCCAAAGTATTTGTACAAGTTTACATTCCCAGCAGCAATGGAGGAAGATTTCCTTATCTCTACAACCTCTCCAGAATGTGTTGTCCCTTGAGTTTTTGATCTTAGGCATTCTGATGGATGTGAGGTGGAATCTCAGGGTCATTTTGACCTGATAGGTTATGATCAGAAAGTAGAGGATAAGGATGTCTCCTGTCAGTGGACCAGTGAAGGGACATGGGGGGAGGGAGAATGAGGGAGGGAGGGTGGGACCAGGAGAAGATGAGGGAGAGGGCCATAGCCAGGATACAAAGTGAATAAATTTTAAAATTATTAATAATAATAATAATAATAATAATAATAATAATAATTTTTTAAAAAAATGATATTCCAGTTAGGGCAGAATTCTCCAAAGTTTCTCACTGTCTGTACATTGTATAGTTGTTGGTCTCTGTATTACTTACTCACTTATTTCAAGAAGAAGCTTCTCTGATATTAGGAGATACATTGATATAAAGGTATACCAATATGCCATTAGGAATAATTTTATTGCTATGTTCATTTTGTAGAGTAATAGCATATTTTCTCTTGAGACCTGTTTTTGTCTTTGTTTCTGGGTCACTTTAGTAATGTCAGGAATGGGTTCCATCTAATACAGTGATCCTTAAATCCAATTAAATTGCACTTCATTACTCCCATACCATTTGTGCTACTATCTTCCCTTTATCCTTGTTGTAAGTCCTGGTTTCAGCTAGAACCACCAAACGTAGTATCATTAAAATTGTCTCCTACATAAAATAGAACTCATCCTCATTGACAGTAGGATGTGTGCGTGTGTGTGCAAGCATGGATTTTTGTGCATGGAAATATATGGACACTTACATGGGTGGTCAAGTTTTACTGAGGATGACCAATAAATATAAAGAAAATGGTGAAGTAATATATATATATATATATATATATATATATATATTCAAATCTAACAATAAAAATAAGTGTATATATGGTAAAATAAATTAATAAAACCTCACAAAGAATGTGATTCTCCCAAAAATATTACATTAAACACTTCAAGTGCTCAGAAGTCTAGACTAAACTGCAGAAAATGAGCTACAAAAGTTACTTACTAAAATATACGTGTCAGGGACATATCATTTGGAAGCTCTGGCTTTCAACAGCTATTTCTATAAGACAGAAGATGTTTCCGTGGTGAAGGAATAAGGGTGTGTGTGTGTGTGCATGAAAACTCTACAGTATGAGAGGAGCCAAAAGCCCCAGTATAATCTTACTTTCTTTGACGTCACAGGACTACAGATCTCAGAATAAATCTTAATTGTCAAGGCTGAGTCTCAAAAGATAAAATTTGAATGGTTTCAACCATTTTCTGAGGTCTACAAGGATAGATTAGAGAAATTGTCCAAATGCTATACCTTGAGGTTTGACAAAAATATAAAGAGAATGATACAAGAGACCTCCTATCTGAAAAGCAGATGGATCAAATTCACACACACCTGCGTGAATTCCATTTCATCTAAGAATTTATGTCCTCATTCACTTTCATCATTGTCAAAAGTTTATAATTATTTTAGTTAACTTAAAATTAATCTGAGTTTCCTGTTCACTATTCACTGACTTCTTGTGTTAAATTTTATAAAATCGCTCGTATAATGTCAAAATTGCATGTAATGTATGCGTTGGCTTGATTTATACATTGTATTAAAGAAAGTAATGTTGAAAATGTCAATGATCATTGCCAAGGCCAAGCATGACTTAAATGCATTTTCTTCTTAGTTTTATATAGTAGAGTTGTCATGGAAACAAGGAAAGGAACTAAATTACTTGTTGATTCTGTGTATGCTTTATCTACTGGCCTTGCATTCTGATGTTTCAGTGAGAAACAGAGCAGGTAGGATTTCACATATTCTATCTTGAAATGAAACTTGTTCCCTCACGTGTTAGAAATAAAGGGTGTTTCTTAATTTTTTTAACGTGTTCTATAGCACATTCTTTTCAATGATCTGGGTCTGGGAATTATCATCCACAATTTTTAATTTCAGAGGATGCAAAGTATAGCTTATTGCTTAATAATTACCAAGCTGTGCAAGCTGTCTAGATAACACAATGACCATATAAGTACAACCAAACATGTATGCCCAGAGTGGGTGGAGATGGGCAACAGCCAACTATGACTCCTTAACTGATCTTAAGAATAATATAGTAGAAGCCAAGATGGCGGCGCCGGGAGAGCACTGTGTCTGAGAAGCGGGACAGCACTCTCCATGCAGCAACCAGGAGACTGAACTCTGGGCCCTAAAACTACAGTGATCAATCGTGTTTCCCAGGTGAGGGAGGCTCCCACGGCGTGGGAATCAGTCGGGTCCACTCACGGCTGCCCAGCCAGAACCCGGAAGAAATCCCAGGTAACTCGGGATTTGGGTCCCTGGGGCTGGAGCCACAAGCCTGCGTGTCCCGATCACTTTCCCAGGCTGATCGGTGGGCACAAGGATGCCTGAGACTGAGAGTCCCAGTCACAAGAAAACCCCACGGGGAAGCAAAGTTGTGAGTCTGATCATGGGTCACCCAGTCTTTCCCTGGAAGGTCTCGCTGACTGCCGGTACCCGCCGCCATCACAACTGAGCTCTTGCAGCGTGCAGAGAGAGCAGCTGCGCGCCCAGCTCACCAGTACAGATGAGCTGCATGCTCCAGTGCAAAAGAAACTGGGAACCCCTGTCTGGAGAAAGCCCCATAGGGAAGGAAGGAACCGGCCTGCTTGGGTCATCTGAGCGGCTGCACACCCAGCTTACCGGTACAGACGAGCTGCATGCCCCAGTGCAACAGAGACTGAGAACCCCTGTCTGGAGAGGGCCCCACAGGGAAGGAAGAAACCGTGCTGCTGAGGTCACCTAGGCTTTGCCTGGGGAAAGTCTAGCAGACCGCAGATCGCAAACAGGCGAGTATGCCCAGCCATCACAGATCCGGGCCCAAGCAGGGAACACAGAGGTATTGGGAACCCAGCTCCCACAGACTAGCAGGCGGGCACACGCTCTGCCAGCCCAGAGGCCTGCTTTGTACCAACTACTCCTTACAGACAGAACTGTGTGCCCCAAGACACCAGAGTCTTAGAGTCACTGTCTGGAGAAACCCTCACAAGGAACAAGGAACGAAGCAAAAGGGACAGACTTAGGCAACCCAATATATCCCCAGAAAAGGTTTCACAGACTGACTCAACCCAGGGAACTGCTGTGCCCCAGATAGCCTGCTGTTACCAGGAGAGCAGTACTCACCCGCCACAGATTACCTCTTGGGTTCTGGGGCACAGAGTCCCAACCTCAGACCTACAAAAGACCGGGAACCCTGAGATCAACCCCCAGATACTGCTCTAAGGGGAACCAGTTATCCCTAACAAAACTGACCAAACCACGGGACACACAGGTTATAGCAGCTGATCACTAAATTTACAGCAAGAAACCCAGAAGGAGGGCAGCAGTCTCCAGGACTTCTCCCGGTGAGAGGAGAGCCCTCTTGATTGATCAGGACCACAGTTACCACCCAGGTCTCTATGCCTGAGGTGAGCTGTAGCAACTCCTGAAAAACACCGGCCATCCAGTGACTATACCCAAAAAGCTGAGAAGGCTTCCTTCAGGAAAAACCATCTTCCTGCCAAAGGGATTCTCTCCACTACAAGAGTCCAGGAACAACCAGAAACTAACTTCAAACAACTAAGATAGCCCAATGGGTAGAGGACAGCATAAAAGTTCAACCAACAAAAGCCAGAGCAATATGGCATCTCCAGAACCCAGTTATCCAGGGGCAAATAGCCCTAGACACCCCAGCATAATTGAAATTCAAGAAGATGACCTAACATCTATGCTCACGAAAAAGATAACAGAGGAAACAAATAAAATACGAAAAGAAATAGAGGAAGCTGCAGCCAAACAGTTTGTAGCCTTCAGAGAGGAAATGCTTAAATCACTGAATGAAATAAAAGATTGTTCAAACAAACAGCTGAAGGAATTGATGGAAAAACATGAAAATACAGTAAGACAGGTGAAGGAAACCAACAAAATAGCTCAAGACCTGATGACAGAATTGGAAAAATTAAAACAAAACAAAACAAAAAAAAAAAAAAAAAACAAATGGAAGAAATTGTGGAGAGAAAGAACTTAGGGAAGAAAGCAGGAACTACAGAGGTTAGCATAACCAATAGGCTAAAAGAAATGGAAGAAAGAATCTCAGGTGTGGATGATACAATGGAATAAAGAGATGTATCTGTCAAAGAAAATGTTAAATCTAAAATATTCCTGACACAGACCGTCCAAGAAATTCAAGACAACATAAAAAGACAAAATCTAAGAATAATAGGAATAGAGGAAAAAGAAGATTCCCTGCACCAAGGCCCAGAAAATATTTTCAACAAAATCATTGAAGAAAATTTCCCCAAGTTAAAGGAGAGGCCAATAAGAATACAAGAGGCGTATAGAACACCCAATAAATTAGACCAGAAAAGAAAATCCTCCCGCCACATAATAATCAAAACCATAAGTATACAGAACAAAGAAAAAATACTAAAAGCTGCAAGAGAAAAAGGCCAAGTAACAAATTATGGCAAACCCATTAGAATCACACCTGACTTTTCAACAGAGACTATGAAAGCCAGAAGGGTCTGGATGGATATCATGCAGACCCTAAGAGAACACAGTTGTCAGCCCAGGCTACTATACCCAGCAAAACTCTCAGTCCTCATAGACGGAGAAAACAAGATATTCAATGACAAAAACAAATTTCAACAATACCTACAAACAAATCCAGCATTACAGAAGACACTAGAATGGAAAATACAACCCAAGAAAACTAACTACATTCAAGAAAACACAGGAAATAAATAACCCCACTACAGTAAAACAAAAAGCAACCAAGCACACAACCATATGACCACAGCTAACATCAAATTCAAAGGATCTAACAGCCACTGGTCACTAATCTCTCTCAATATTAATGGACTTAATTCTCCAATAAAAAGACACAGATTAACAGAATGGATGCATAAAAAAAACCCCAGCAATCTGTTGTATACAAGAAACACACCTAAGTCACAAAGATAGACATTACCTGAGAGTAAAGGGATGAAAGACGGCTTTCCAAGCAAATGGATCCAAGAAGCAAGCAGGAGTAACCATTCTAATATCTGATAAAATGGACTTTCAACCAAAATTAATAAAAAGAGATGGGGAAGGACACTTCATACTCATCAAGGGAAAATTCCACCAGGAAGACATCACAATCCTGAACATCTATGCCCCAAATACAAGGACACCCACATTTGTGAAAGAAACATTGATAAAACTTAAACCACACATAGATCCCCACACACTAATAGTGGGAGACTTCAACACCCCACTCTCAACAAAGGACAGGTCAACAAAACAGAAATTAAACAAAGAAACAATGTCTATAACACAGGTCATGAATCAAATGGACCTAACAGACATTTACAGAACTTTACATAAAACACAAAAGAATTTACCTTCTTCTCAGCATCTCATGGAATCTTATCTAAAATAGACCACATAGTTGGTCACAAAGCAAGCCTCAACAGATACAAGAAGATTGAAATAATGCCTTGTATCCTGTCTGATCACCATGGAATAAAGCTGGACCTCAATAACAACAGAAATAGAAAAAGGCTACACATACATGGAAACTGAACAACTTGTTACTAAATGACAGCTGGGTCAGGGAAGAAATAAAGAAAGAAATTAAAGTCTTCCTAGAACTCAATGAAAATGAAGACACAACATACCCAAACGTGTGGGACACAATGAAAGCAGTGCTAAGAGGAAAGTTCATAGCACTAAGTGCCTTCAAGAAGAAATTCGAGACAGCTCATTCAAGCAACTTAATGGCCCACTTAAAAACCCTAGAAAAAGAAGAAGCAGACACACCAAAAAGGAGTAGATGGCTGGAAATAATCAAACTCAGCTGAAATCAATCAATTAGAAACAAATAAAACAATTCAAAGAATCAATGAAACCAAGAGCTGGTTCTTTGAGAAAATCAACAAGATAGACAAACCCTTAGCCAAGCTAACTAAAAGGCAGAGAGACACCACCCAAATCAACAAAATCAGAAATGAAAAGGGGGACATAACTACAGACACTGAGGAAATCCAAACAATCATTAGGACTTACTTCAAAAGTCTATATGCCACTAAATTTGAAAATCTAAATGAAATGGACAATTTTCTTGATCAATTTGACTTACCAAAGCTGAATCAGGACCAGGTAAATCAATTAAATAGTCCTATATCCCCCAAAGAAATAGAAGCAGTCATCAAAAGTCTCCCATCCAAAAAAAGCCCAGGACCAGATGGCTTCAGCGCAGAATTCTACCAGACCTTCAAAGAAGAGCTAACACCAATTCTCTTCAAACTATTCCATAAAATAGAAACAGAAGGAACATTACCAAACTCATTCTATGAAGCCACAGTCACCTTGGTACCTAAACCTCACAAAGACTCAACAAAGAAAGAGAATTTCAGGCCAATCTCCCTTATGAACATTGATGCAAAATATTTAACAAAATACTTGCAAACCGAATCCAAGAACACATCTAAGATGTCATCCACTATGACCAAGTAGGCTTCATCCCAGTTATGCAGGGGTGGTTCAATATACGGAAATCCATCAATATGATCCACCATATTATCAAACTGAAAGAAAAAAACACATGATAATCTCCCTAGATGCTGAAAAAGCATTTGACAAAATCCAACATCCATTCATGTTTAAAGTATTGGAGAGATCAGGAATACAAGGCACATATCTAAACATAGTAAAGGCGATATACAGCAAGCCTATAGCCAACATCAAACTGAATGGAGAGAAACTTAAAGCAATCCCACTGAAATCAGGGACAAGACAAGGCTGCCCACTCTCTCCATATCTCTTCAACATAGTTCTGGAAGTCCTTGCTAGAGCAATAAGACAGTTGAAGGAGATCAAGGGGATACAAATTGGAAAGGAAGAAGTCAAATTATCACTATTTGCAGATGATATGATAGTATATGTGAGTGACCCCAAAAACTCTACCAGGAAACTCCTACAGCTTATAAACACCTTCAGCAAAGTGGCCAGATACAAAATTAACTCAAAAAATTCAGTAGCCCTCCTGTATACAAAAGACAAAAGGGCTGAGAAAGAAATTAGGGAAACAACACCCTTCACAATAGCCACAAATGACATAAGGTACCTCGGAGTAACCCTAACCAAGGAAGTCAAAGACTTGTATGAAAAAAATTTCAAGTCTCTGAAGAAAGAATTAGAAGAAGATATCAAAAGATGGAAAGATCTCCCATGCTCATGGCTTGGCAGGATTAACATAGTAAAAATGGCCATCTTACCAAAAGCAATCTACAGATTCAATGCAATTCTGATCAAATTACCAACACAATTATTTACAGACCTGGAAAGAAAAATTCTCAACTTCATATGGAATAACAAGAAACCCAGAATTGCTAAAACAATCCTCTATAATAAAAGATCTTCTGGAGGTATCTCCATCCCTGATCTCAAGCTGTACTATAGAGAAACAGTTTTAAAAACTGCATGGTACTGGCATAGAACCAGAATGGTAGATCAATGGAACCGAACAGAGGACCCAGAAATAAACCCACACACTTATGGACACCTGATTTTTGACAAAGACGCCAAAACCATACAATGGAAAAAAGATAGCATCTTCAACAAATGGTGCTGGTCCAACTGGATGTGTACATGTAGGAAAATGCAAATAGATCCATACTTATCACCCTGCACAAAACTGAAGTCCAAGTGGATCAAAGACCTCAACATAAAACCAGACACATTAAATGGGCTAGAAAAAAAAGTGGGGAATACCCTATAACTCATTGGTACAGGAGAAAACTTCCTGAACAGAACACCAACAGCACAGGCTCTAAGAGCAACAATCAATAAATGAGATCTCATGAAACTGAAAAGCTTCTGCAAAGCAAAGGACACTGTCATCAAAACAAAGCGACTGCCTACAGATTGGGAAAGAATCTTCACCAACCCTATATCTGACAGAGGACTCACATCCAGTATGTATAAAGAACTAAAGAAGCTGAAAAGCAGTAAACCAAGTAATCCACTTAAAAAATGGGGAACAGAGCTAAACAGAGAATTCTCGAAAGAGGAATATCGAATGGCAGAGAAACACTTAAAGAAATGCTCAACCTCATTAGCCATTAGGAAATGCAAATCAAAACAACCCTGAGATTTCACCTTACACCCATGAGAATGGCCAAGATCAAAAACTCAAGTGACAACACATGTTGGAGAGGTTGTGGAGAAAGGGAAACCCTCCTCCACTGCTGGTGGGTATGTAAACTTGTACAAACACTCTGGAAATCATTCTGTTGCTATCTCAGACAACTAGGAATAGCGCTTACCCAAGATCCAGCCATACCACTTATAGGCATATATCCAAAACAGGCTCAAGTACACAAAAAGGACATTTGCTCAACCATGTTTGTAGCAGCTTTATTTGTAATAGCCAGAAGCTGGAAACAACCCAGATGCCCCTCAACTGAAGAATGGATGCAGAAACTGTGGTACATCTATACAATGGAATATTACTCAGCAATGAAAAATAAGGAAATCATGAAATTTTCAGGTAAATGGTGGGACCTGGAAAGGATCATCCTGAGTTTGTTGTCCCAGAAGCAAAAAGACACACACGGTATATACTCACTCATATAATCATACAATATAGGATAAACCCACTAAAATCTGTACATCTAAACAAAATAAGCAAAAGAGAGGACCCTAGCTAAAATGCTCAATCCCCATCCTGAAAGGCAAAGAGGATGGACATTAGAAGAAGAAGAAAACAGGAAACAACCTAGGAACCTGCTACAGAGGGCCTCTGAAAGCCAGAAGAAGAATATAGGAAACATCCTAGGAATCTGCCACAGAGGGCCTCTGTAATCCTCTGCCCTGCAGACTATCAAAGCAGATGCTGAGCCTGATGGCCAACTGTCAGGCAGAGTGAATGGAATTTTATGTAAGAAGTAGGAAATAGTAAGCGCTGGAGAGGATAGGGTCTCCACAAGGAGAGCAACAGAACAAGAAAACTTGAACATAGGGAATTTCCCAGAGACTCACACTCCAACCAACGACTTTTCATGGAGATAACCTAGAACCCCTGCACAGATGTAGCCCATGGCAGTTCAGTGTCCAATTGTCCAGGTGGGTTACATAGTAATGGGAAGAGGGACTGCCTCTGATATAATCTGATTAGTCTGCTCTTTGATCACCTCCCCCTGAGGGGGGAGCAGCCTTACCAGGCCACAGTAGAGGACAATGCAGCCACTTTTGATGAGAACTGATAGACTAAGACCAGAAAGGAGAGGAGAATCTCCCCTATCAGTGGACTTGGAGAGTGGCATGCATTCAGAAAGGGGAGGGAGGGTGGGATCGGGAGGGGAGAAGGAAGGGGCTTGTGGGGGGATACAAAATGAATAAAGTGTAATTAATAAAAAAAATTTAAAAAAAGCAAAAAAAAAAAGAATTCTCATGAAGTTTGACAGACTAAATATATATTTAAAACAAAAAAACCAAAACCAAAAGAAAAGAAAGAATAATATAGTAAAGGAAGTTTGATTAATTGTTCATCCTGAATGACTATCATAAAAAAACATGAAAATCCGTATTACTAAAAATTTTCAGTAGAGTGGTGCTGGAATGCAGCAGTGAAATGCCAGGAAGAGCAGAAAGTTAGTATGATGAATTGGAGCTGATTAGTGACATAAGGAATATTCTCTTGGTATTACTAAAAGGGCCCCAAATGAGTAATTCTAGTACAAAGGGTTTAAGTGTTTACGAGCGGGATTCACTTTCTGAATATGACTGGTTTCCGGGAGTAAGATGCTTAAGTGAAGATGTTTATGATAGAGGGTTTATTCTAACATTCTCATGCTCATATCCGCAAGGGATCACTATAAATACGTGTTTTTTTTCAATTCACAAAGTGCTGACTCTAGAGTGGGGAAACAACTACGGCAAGAAAGAGTATTCCAGAAAAAGAAGTAGTACAATGAAATGAAAACTTCAGTACATTGGAGTGTGTCTGGAGATAGGAAAACAGGAGAAATCCAATAGGGAAAGAATGGGTAAATAAACACTTAGAAATGAGATGTGTTATACACAAATGAGTAAGTATGTTCTCGCTTCTGTATCATTTAAAGTAATAAAATGCATTTACATATAGCTATAATAACTGAGCTCAAAACATCATTTTTAATAGAACAGTGCAACAGATAATATTATGGCATAAAAATTAACATTTTTTGCAGATGAATATATGTAAATATGATCAAAATGCTTGAAGGTATCAAATAGGACTAGCATTGGGGTGAAATTTAAGTTTAAAATAAAAGGAAATGACATAAGTTCATGGAAATTATTCTCTGACAGCATGTAGAAGGTACTAAATTTTTCCTTATAAACAAATGCATCAATTTCCCAAAATATTTTGAATGTTAAAAGAAATGATAACATTTTAGCAAAACCAGGATGCCCAGCATCATTCAGCCATCAAGAAAATAAAGAGAACATAGGAAATGATAATTCCCCATGAACGGAACCAGCTGCACAATTGACAAGGCTGCATCTTTAGAATGGGACACCCAGAGGGGAGTCTGCCTCAGGGATGTTCTCTTGTCCCTGAAGTAGAATTGAGGAGGTGAAGGAACTACAAGAAAGATCTGTCAGTGACTTTACATTGTCTTCACACTCATTCATTGTTTATGGATTTGTTCAAATTATATTCTACTTTTCTTCTGCTAGTCACTTGTACCATACATATTTAAAGCTGAGGACATGTACATAAATAATGTCCTTCATCTGAGCCTCTGCTAGGTCTGGGCAGAGGTTCATGCTACCAAAGCACCTGACTAATGAGGTACTGTGAGCAGAGACGTCTCTATGATGTTCCTGTGGAACCTGTGCATAGTTTGTCCACAACTTCACCCATTTTCTTAAGTCATCTTAAAAGATAGAATTCAAGGAAGCAATTTTTATTAGAGAACTCAATTTAGAAATAAATGTCATTTTTATTAATTCTTTGGGTATTTCATACAATATGTTTTGATCATATCCATCTGCTTTGATCAACTCCTTGAGATTTCCTTTTTCAATCCACCCAACTGTGTCCTCTTCATTCTTTTCTGTTTGTTATTGCTGTTTGCTTTATTTTTCTGAGTATGTCTGCTTTTTGCAACCCACATACTCTTGGTGATATGACCATCACTGGAGGGTTTTAAACCCATTGTGAACCCCACTCTGAAAAGAAACTGACACACTCCCTCCCAAAACCATCAACTGAAAATAGATCCTTAGTTAGAGGGATGGCTTCATGATAACATCCTGTTTCCATGCTAGTATTTTGTCAGGCTTGAGTTTACACAAGTCTTGTACATTCTGTCTAAACTGCTGTGAATCAAGTCGAAAATTATAGAGAAATTAAGCCTTTACTCACATGGAAGCTTCAGCCCTACTGACTAGCCTTCATTGTAGTGGAATGTGTTACATACTCCACCAGAGGAGAAAAATAATGATAAGTCTCATTCCATTTATGAATTCTAAGGTCTACAATGATTATTTGTCTGCCAAGACATGCACACTAGTTCAAGGGTTTCATGAATATTTTAGGAGTAAACTGACTGTTTTCATATTGTATTTAAAGCCTGCTCCACAGGTTGTACCTGAAAACATTATGAGTGACAATCTGGCAAGACTGGCCTTAATTCCTAAGAACCTGCTAGTATTATTCTGCTACAGAGATATAATATTAAATAAACTACTAATATCCTTATACCCATAGATTAGTGCTTCTGCCAACCTTTATCAGAAAGCTTCTCTTTGCAGTAAATGATGATTAACATAGAGACTCCAGATACTGCAGAAATATCTCAGCACATATACTAAAGAGCACATATACTAAAACCCATATACTAAGGTTTTTATAAGGTCCACAAATCACATGCTACACATGCAAAAATGGACAATTAGGATTATATCAAGAAGTAAAGCCTCCATAGAGCAAAGGAGACAGTAACCTGTATGAAGAGATAATACAGCACTATTCAAGACTTCATTGGTAGATAATGAGGTGCATGCGCCATGTAGACATTTACTGTCTTTCAGCCTACAATGCTTAAATATTTTCACATGAAGCCACAGGAAAGAAACTCATGATCATTATGTTTGGCAAAATAAAGAAAAAAAAGGGACAAAATGAAAACACATGTTTTCTTTTGAGCAAAACATAAGAGGCTGGGCTAGTCAGTGTGATATGAGGTTTAAAGATAGCACAAGATAAGGAATCATTTATAAATCCACAAGTGTGAAAATAATCAATGTACTTGGAAACAGACAAAATAGCTCAAAGCAGAAGGTGCTGATTTGGATCTCTGATATTACTAAATTAAAGTGTATTAGACAAATAAAACAATGACAATGAAGCATTAGATATCAACATTTGTTATTTGGGTCAAAAACACAATTTACTGAGGATTTCATAGATATTCATTCTTATACATGCCTAGAGAGGACTTAGAACCCCTGCTCAGATGTAGCCCCTAGACAGCTCAGTCTCCATGTGAGTTCCTGAATAAGGGAAGAAGAGACAGTGTCTGACATGAACTCAGTTGCCTGCTCCTTGATTCCCATAGCAGGACTGCTTTGACAGGCCACAGGGAAAGAGGACTCAGCCCTGATGCAACTTGAGGTGGGGTGGATGGGAAATGGAGCTCTCCTTTTCTGAGAAATAGGAGAGGGGAAAAAGGAAGAGAGAGAGTGGGGGGCAGGGAGGGTAGGAGTGATGGAACTACAACCAAATGCAAAATGAATAAAAAAATAAATTAATCTTTTTTTAAAAAAGGTGAGTAGCTGAATCTAGATAATTAGCTTAGCATTCGAGAACTTACAATGAAAGCTCAAGTGCAAATGTCCTTGTTTTGTACTTGAGCAATTTTGAATATATGCCTAGTAGTGGTATAGCTGGATCTTGAGGTAGCACTATTCCTAATTGTCTGAGGAAGCACGAGATTGATTTCCAAAGTGGCTGTAGAAGTTTACATTCCCACCAACAATGGAGAAGGGTTCTCATTTCTCCATATCTTCTCCAGCATGTGTTGTCACTTGAATTTTTGACCTTAGCCATTCTGACGGGTGTGAGATGAAATCTCAGGGTGGTTTTGATTTACATCTCCCTGATGCCTAAGGATATTGAACATTTTTTTAAGTGTTTCTTTGTCATTCTATATTCCTCTACAGAGAATTCTCTGTTTAGCTCCGTTCCCCATTTTTTTCTTTATTAATTACACTTTATTCACTTTGTATCCCCCCTGTGGTTCTCTTCCTCCTCCCATCCCAATCCCTCCCTTCCTCCACCTTCTGCATGCATGCCCCTCCCCAAGTCCACTGATAGGGGAGGAATTCTTTTCCTTCCTTCTGATCCTAGTCAATTAGGTCTCATCAGGAGTGGCTGCAGTGTCTTCTTCTGTGGCCTGGTAAGGCTGCTTCCCCCTCAGGGGGAGGTAATTAAAGAGCAGGCCAATCAGTTCATGTCAGAGACAGTCTCTGTTCCTATTACAATGGAACCCACTTAGATACTGAACTGCCATGGGCTACATCTGTGCAGGGGTCTTAGGTTATCTCCATGCATAGTCCTTGGTTAGAATAGCAGTCTCAGGAAAGACCCCTGTGCTCAGATTTCTTGGTTCTGTTGCTCTCCTTGTGGAGTTCCTGTCCTCTTCAGATCTTACTATTTCCCACTTCTTTCATAAGATTCTCTGCATTCTGCCCAAAGGTTGCCCAGAAGTCTCAGCATCTGCCTTGATAGTCTGCAGGGCAGAGCCTTTCAAAGGTCCTCTGTGTCAGGCTCCTGAATTGTTCCCTCTTTTCTCCTTCTTCTGATGTCCAGCCTCTTTACCTTTCTGCATAGAAACTGAGCATTTTAGCAAGAGTCCTCCCTCTTGATTAGTTTCTTTAGGTGTACAGATTTTAGTAGGTTTATCCTATATTATATGTCTATACGAGTGAGTATATACCGTGTGCATATTTCTGCTTCTGAGATAGCTCACTCAGGATTATCTTTACAGATCCCACCATTTACCTGCAAATTTCATGATTTCCTTGTTTTTTATTGCTGAGTAATATTCCATTGTGTAGATATACCACAATTTATGCATCCATTCCTCCACTGAGGGGCATCTGGGCTGTTTCCAGCTTCTAGCTATTACAAATAAGGCTGCTACAAACATGGTTGAGCAAATGTCTTTATTGTGTACTTGAGCCTCTTTTGGATATATGCTTAGGAGGGGTATAGCTGGTATTCCTAGTTGTCTGAGAAAGCACCAGATTGATTTTCAGAGTGGTTATACAAGTTTACATTCCCACCAGCAATGGAGGAGGGTTCCCCTTTCTCCACAACCTCTCCAGCATGTGTTGTCACTTGAGTTTTTCATCTTGGCCATTCTGATGGGTGTAAAGTGAAATCTCAGGGTCATTTTGATTTGCATTTCTCTAATGGCTAATCAGGCAGTCTTGATGAAACTTGGTAAGCTATGGGCAGATGACAAAGGAGAACTTCTCCTTTCAGTGGACTAAGCAAAGGGGATAGGGGGGATGAGGGGACGAGAGTGAGACTGGGAGGCATTGAGGGAGGGGGCTTCAGTTGGGATATATAATAAATAAATTGTGAAAAAAATTGAAAAATAAAAGAAACAAACAAAAAAAAAACTGGAGAGGCACACAAGTTTTTTTCTGATAGAAGACTCAATATAATATTTATCTAGTAATATACTATTTACCTAGTAGTATACCATTATAATTAAAATCTAGACAAAAATAAAATATAAAAAATAATATATGTAAATTAAATGTACATTAATTATATTATTTTGAAACATATAAAGGTCTAAAATGACTGCATTATTTGTGTTATATATACTATTTAAGGAAAAAAAAAAGCTCTGGCTGGGAACCAGACGAAATTAGTGTATCTTTGTATTTAGTAAAGTTGTATTGAAATACTCCATGTACATAAATTTATGATTGTCTTCTTTATCTTAAAAGACAACGTTATGTCATTTCTATAGAGGTCGTTCAGCTTTGTAAAAAAATGTTTGCCAACACTTTGATTGACATTATGTACTGAAAACAATACTAAAAAGCATAGGAAAATATGGCTGAAGTATTTTCTATTGAAGTCCAGCTTCAGAATTCACAGGGAACACCCAGGTGGGACATAGAGCCAGCTGTCTGCTGGTAGCCCAACAGACTTTTTCTCAGAACACATAGTCCTTGGGGTTATGCCTCTCCAAGACACCCTTTGTGGGTCTGCTAACTCATGGGCCACATTCCAAGAGTTTTAGAGCTGTTTTGCAATTCCTCTTGCATGCCTCCTGACAATTTTTAGTGAATTCAAATAGATGATGTGTTCTGAACAGGTGTCTCTGCTTTGGAACCCAAATCTCTGCATCACACTAAGCCCTCTGATCCTGTGGATCTGCCATCTTCACAGCAGCAGCTGTCCCTTGCTGACAGTACCATGGCCAGAGGCACGTGACGCCCCATGTTCTTGTGCCAAGAGAAGCAAACACAGTCCGTTTCCTTTTAGTATATGACGTAAACAGGGCACATTGCTTTCACTCACATTTCATTCCCAAGAATTTAACTGTGTCACCAGACTTGCTGCACAAGAAAAGTCAATCTGCTACTTACAGACCATGTAAGAGGCAGAGCAATGTCTCATTAAGGAAAGTGCACATGTTATGTGGGAAACTGCTCATTACTACTGCAATGCATTCAGCAGTGTAGAACAAATGCCTGAACAAATATAGAGCAAAACAAAAAGAGACGTGGGTGAGAAGGAGAAATGATAAAAAAGGAAAAGGCAGAAAAATGATGTTACAAGGGAAAACAGAAAATTTACCACCATTTGTGTAAATGTGTGTCCACAGCAGCCAGAGCATCAGTCTGTTGAGTGTGCATGAGCTTGCTGCATCCTAAGTTGAATCTGCAACCTTGATTGTCAAGGGACTCAGATGGTGTCTAGCTTTCCTGTAGTGTGGCACATGGAAGCTATCTCATAGAGCATCTCCTCCCCTCTGAACAGTTGCTTATCTCTAAGGGGAAACTTTAAAAACCTGTGTGTACATGCTGTGTTGTGTCCCATTTAAGTAATTATCTTCCTAAGTTCCCGTTTCTTTTGCCAATAAAGAAAACATTACTTTCTTAACTATGTCTGTTTTACTGCTTAAGTGTCATACTGTCCTGTTGTGAAACTAAACAAATGCTGAATTAAAGAAAAAAAATCCTTCCTTAGAAATAAATACACTATCACATCCATCCTAAGAAGGATAAATTAAAGAACTCAGAGGGAGCAAAATTATAAACTTCCAGAATGATCATAAAAATACAGCTAAGTATATGGAGGAGATAAAAAATAGAAAATTGTAAGGAAAGGGTAAGAGCATCCTGTGAAAACAGAAGACAAGAAAGATAAAATGGCTGTTAGCTTAAGATGTTCTGCTTGCCCTGACTGTGAGCCAAGGAAATGTACAACATGACAGTGTGACAGTCACATTACAAAGCACAGAAACAAAGGAAAACAAAGCAAACATCACATAACACAAGGGAAAATACTACATTTAATGATATTTTTATGTTCTAATATTTAAAATAATTACCCCAGAAGGAGAAAGACACACATGATATATATTCACCTATATAGACCTATAAGACATAATAAACATAATGAAATCTATACACCTAAAGAAGATAAACAAGAAAGAGGACCCAGGGTAAGATGATCAATCTTCATTTAGACAAATGAGATGGACATTGGATGTAGGAGAAAACAAGTAACAGGACAGGAGCCTACCACAGAGGTAAGCTGAAAGCCTCTGAAAGACTCTACCTAGCAGTGTACCAAACAGATACTGAGACTCATAACCAAACCTTCGACAGAGTGCAGGGAATCATAAGAAAGAAGGGGGAGTTAGTATGACCTGGAGAGGACAGGAGCTCCACAAGGACCAAATATATCTCAGCACAGGGGTCTTTTCTGAGACTGATTCTCCAACCAAGGATCATGTATGGCTATAACCTAGAATCTCTGCTCGGATGTAGCCCATGGTAGTTCAGTATTCAAGGGGGTACCCTAGTAAGAGGAACAGGCACTATTTCTGACATGACTCAATGGCTGGCTCTTTGACCTCCTCCCTCCTCTGAGGGAGGAGCAGCCCTGCTAGGCCGTAGAGGAGGACTTTGCAGCCAGTCCTGAAGATACCTGATAAACCAGGGTCAGATGAAGGGGGGGCAGTCCTCCCCTATCAGTGGACATGAATAGGGGTAGGGAGGAGTTGGTGGAGGGAGGGTAGTATTGGGAAGGAACAAGGGAGTAGGATGCAGCTGAGATACAGAATTAATAAAATGTAACTAATATTAAAAAAATAAAAAATAAATAATTACATCATATCAATTCCATTTCCTCCTTCCAATGCCTCCCCATACCTTTAATCTTTCAAATTTATGATCTCTTTTTCTCTGTTGTCACACATGGGTGTCTAAAAAAATCTTGAACAATAATAACGCCAATGGACATGCGAACATGGGAAGAACACTTTTGGAAAGAAGACAACATTTGGAGGGCTTCAAATGTAGACAAAACCTACATGCAAGTGCAGAATGCTGAGGCAGGAGAAATGGTCAGACCCAGAGAAGAGGCCTACAATTCATTAGCCAATACTACATTCTGTCTGAGAGTCTCATCACTTAGTTCATTCTGCCTTTCAATATCCAACCCTCCTGCACTGGCCTCTGGAGTGCTGAGATTTCAATATTGCTTGATGACATTAAGTGCAAGCAAATCGTTTTCTGAACCACATATGATGTGCAACAACATTCATTATGTTTTAAATGCTCATGCTTTACCCAGAATTCCACTTCTGAGGAAAGCTCTAAGATCAGAAGTTGACAAGGGGTGTATAATGCTGCAGCATTATCTGTGTAGATAAAACTTGGAAGAGTTCATGTTCTGGCTAGTTTTATGTCACCTTGACACTACCTGTAGTCACCTGAAAGACAGGACCTTAACTGAGAAAATGTCAGCCTAAGATCAGGCTGCAGGCCAGCCTGTAGGTGGTTTTAGTAACTAATAATTGGTGTGTTGTTGGCAGAGCAAACCCTGTTTTGTTGGTACTGGGTTCTGTTAGAAAGCTCGCTGTGCAAGTCATGGCAAGTAAGGCAATAACCAGCTCTCCCCATGCACTCTGCATCAGCTCCTTTCTTTAGGTTTTTGTTCTGTCTGAGTTGCTGCCTTGGCTTTTGCCTTAGCATAATGGACTGTGATATAGGATATGTAAGTCAAATAAACTCCTCCTTCCAAGTTGTTTTGTAAACAAAATTTTATTTATTTTTTTCTCATTCTGAATACAGCTTCCCCTCCCCCCCCCACTTCTCCTCTCCACCTCTCCTCTCCTCCAGATCTATTGCCTTCCCCAGTCTCACCTAGAAAAGAGCAGACTTCCCAGAGATATCAACCAAAAGCAGCACAAGATAAAATAAGACCAGGTAGAAGACCTCACATCGAGGCTTAGAAAGGCAGCCCAGTAGGAGGAAAAAATTGCACTCTTTTCCATATTTTTAATATAAAAAGAAAATGGTTTTTAGTATGTTTATCCTATATGTTATGGCTAATATCCACTTACAAGTGAGTATATACCGTTTATGTCTCTCTGCTTGTGGGATATCTCCCTAAGGATGATCTCCTCTAGTTCCAACCATTTGCCTGCAAATTTCATGATTTCTCTGTTTTTAATAGCTGGGTAGTATTCCATTGTGTAAATGTACTGCAATTTCTGTATCCATTTCTCTGCTGAGGGACATCTAGGTTGTTTCCAGATTCTGGCTACCATAAATAAAACTGCTGTGAACATGATTGAACAAATGTCTTTGTTGTGTACTTGAGCATATTTTGGATATATGTCTAGGAGTGCTATAGCTGGATCTTGAGGTAGTACTATTCCTAATTTTCTGAGAAAGAGCCAGATTGATTTCAAAAGCGGCTGTACAAGATTACATTTCCACCAGCAATGGTGTAGGGTTCCCCTTTGTCCACAACTCTCCAGCATATGTTTTTGATCTTAGCCATTCTGATGGGTATAAGGTGAAATCTCAGGATCATTTTTGATTTTCATTTCCCTGAAGGCTAAGGACATTGAGCATTTCTTTTAGTGTTTCTCTGCCACTTCATATTCCTCTATTGAGTCTTCTCTGTTTAGCTCTTGTACCCCATTTTTTAAATTGGATTACTTCATTTGCTGTTGCTTAACCTCTTGAGTTCTTTATATATTCTGGATATTAGCCCTCTGTCAGCTATTGGGTTGGTGACTAATTTATAAGTGGATATTAGATATATAACATAGGATAAACATAATAAAATCTGTACTCCTAAAGAAGCTAAACAAAAGAAGGACTCTAGGAAAGATGCTCAATCCTCATTCAGAAGGAAAAACAGGATAGACATTGGAAGTGAGAGAAGACAGAGAATATGACAGGAGCCTTCCACAGGGGTTCTTTAAAAGACTGCACTGATCAGGGTATCAAAGTAGAGGCTGAGACTCATAGCCAAACTGGACAGAGTGCAGGGAATTTTATGGAAGAAGGAAATGATAGAAAGAACTGGAGGAGACAGGAGTTCCACAAGGAGACCAACAGAGCCTAAATACCTGGGACCAGGGAATCCTACAGAAGCCTATGCTCCAACCAAGGTCCATGTATGGAAAGTACCTAATACCCTTGCTCATATATAGCCCACAGGCAGCTCAATCTCCAAGTGGTTCCCTCATATGGGGAGCAGGGGCTTTCTCTGACAGGATCTCTGGGATTCGCTCTCTGATTTCTCTTATCATCTTCCCCTGGGTGCAGTCTTGTCAGGCCACAGAGGACAATGCAGCCAGTCCTGATGAGACCTGATAGGCTAGGGTCAGATGGAAGAGGAGGAGGACCTCCCCTATCAGTGAACTAGGGGAGGGACATAGAGGGAGAAGGAGAAGGGAGGGTGGGACTAGGAGGAGATGAGAGAGGTGGTTGTAGCTGAGATACAAAGTGAATACATTGTAATAAGTAATAATAATAATAATAATAGTAATAATAAATAGTGAAGGGAATAACAGGATAGATACTCGAAGTGGTAGAAGTGAAGAAACAGGACTTGAGCTTATCACAGATGTCCTCTAAATGACTACAACCAGCAGGGGATGAAAGCAAATGCAATGACTCATAGCTAAACTTTGCACAGAGCATAGGGAGTCTTATGGAAGAAGGAGGATATAAAATGACCTGTAGGAGACAGGAGCCACACAAGGAGATCAGCAATGCACCTCCCCCTCCAAAACAGAGTCAGGGGGTTCCAGAGACTGATGCATCAAACAAAGGTTATGCATAGAGAGGACCTAGACCCCTGCCCAGATGCAGCCCACAGACAGCTCAGTCTCCACGTGGGCTCCCTAGTAAGAAGAAAACAGACAGTCTCTGACATCAACTAAGTTGCCTACTCCTTGATCACTTCTTCCTGGTGGGGTGATGTAGCTAGTCCACAGAGAAAGAAGATCCAGGCAGTCCTGATAGAACCTGATAGGCTAGGGACAGACAGTAGAGGAGGACTTTCACAACAGTGGACTAGGGAAGAGAATACAGAAAGAGGAAGGAGGAAGGGTGGGACATAACCACATTTTAAAAATAAAATCATAGGAGAAAATTGGTGAAAATGCCATCCAATATAAAAGGCATAAAAAACACCAAACCAGGGCTAGAAAAGAAACCCCACATCACAATATAGTAAACATTCTACATGTATGGAACAAAGATAATATATTGAAAGCTACAGAAGAGAAGGGTAAGTCAGATAAAAAAGCAGAATTATTGGAATAATTGCTGACTTCTCAATCAAAATCTTAAAGTAAATGATGTGTCTAAAATTCAGAAAGGTCATGACTGCCAGACAAGGCTAATAAACCTGTCAAAAGTATCTATGACAATGGGAAGTAAAAAAAAAAATCCACAATAAAAGCAAGAAAAAGGAATTTATGACCACCAGGCCAGCCCTACAGAGGATACTTTAGGGAATACTTGGAATGAAGGGCAAGATAAATAACTTCAAGTGTACTGCAGGGAAAAATACATTTGATGTTAAGACAGTTGTTAACCAAAGAAGACTTCAAAATGCCCAGGCAAAACAAAATTATAAAAATCAATTCTATATCTTTCTATAATAAGTCTGAGTATAAATGACCTCAATTTCTCTATCAAAATACACACAATACAAGATTCAATTAGAATATAGATTCAATATTTGTGCTGTCTTAAAGAATCAAGTCCCATCACTAGTGTTAAAGATTTTCCTGTTAGGATGATAGAACCTTGGGGAAGGTATTTCAGACAACTGGTCCAGGAAGACAATTAAGCACTGCCATTTTAACACCTGACAAAACAGTTTTCAAAGCAAATCTAGTCATATGAGATAAAAAAAAAAATCACATCATACTACTCAAGTGAATAATTCATCAAGAGAAATTACAATTCCATAGATTTATACCCAGGCACATATAATTTCATAAAACAAATACCACAGATTTACTCCAAGTGGGTTCCCTAGTAAGGGCAGCAGGGACTGTCTCTGACAAGAATTCAGTTTCCTGTTCTTTGATCACTTCACCCTGATGAGGTATCCTTACTAGGCCAGAGAATCAAATAGAACACCCAGAAATAAACCCACACACCTATGGATACTTGATTTTTGACAAAGAAGCCAAAACCATACAATGGAAAAACAAGACAGCATCTTCAGCAAATGGTGATGGTCTAACTGGATGTCTACATGCAGAAAAATGAAAATAGATCCACACCCTGCACAAAACTAAAGTCCAAGTGGATCAAGAAGACCTCACATACCAGACATAGAAGAAAAAGTTGGGAAGAGCCTTGACCTCATTGGCAAAGGAGACAACTTCCTGAACAGAACACCAACAGCACAGGGTCTAAGATCAACAATCAATAAATGGGACCTCATGAAACTGAAAAGCTTCTGTAAAGCAAAGGACACTGTCATCAGAACAAAACGACAGCCTACAGACTGGAAAAGGATATTCACCAATCCTATATCTGACAGAGGGCTAATGTCCACAATATATAAGGAACTGAAGAAGTAAAAAAGCAACAAATTAAGTAACCCAATTAAAAAAATGTGGTACAGAGCTAAACAGAGAATTCTCTGTAGAGGAATATAGAATGGTAGAGAAACACTTAAAGAAATGTTCAACATCCTTAGTCATAAGGGAAATGCAAATCAAAACGACCATGAGATTTCACCTTACAGCCATCAGAATGGCCAAGATCAAAAATTCAACTGACAATACAGACATTCCTAATGAGAACTGATAGGCTAAGGTCAGATAGTAAGGGAGGAGAACCCCCCCCCAGCAGTGGACTAGGGGAGGGTCATGGATGGGGGAGGGAGAGAAGGAACAGAAGGAGATGGGGAGGGGGCTACAGCCAAGATACAGAGTGAATAAATTGTACTAAATAACATTAATGAACAATAAAAAAAATCAGATTTTGAATTGAGGTATCCTGTTATGTTTTAGAATGGGGCAGAAAATTTTCTTCCCCAAAAACTTTTGTTGTCAAACTAGAATCTAGGCGTCACTTGTGGAATATCTCCCTTTAAGTTTTTGATTGAGAAATCTGAGAGAACACCACAGGATTTGCTGAACATGTGCAAAACCTTGATTTTATACCAAAATTGAAAATAAAATACAAGTAAAGTAAAAGAATGAAAACTATATTTCAGTTAAACAGAAAACTTAAAACAGTGGCAAAGCTGTATTTTCATATGGAAAAATAAACTTTAAAACAAGATTAAGAAACTGTATAGTAAATATAGGATATATTCAACAAGATTGAATAACTTTAGGAGCTTCAGATAGAACGTTTCCTCAGACAAGAGATTGCTGAAGAAACAGCAATTATGAAATGCACTGTAGATCAACGTGACTGAATGGAACCTCGAATTACAATTTGTTTAAGCATGATTCTCCCCAGGAGATCACATATTAGTCCGTAAGTTCTCACAAATTAACGAAAGTAAAAATTTCCCCTGAATATCTTTTCTGATGAAAATCTATTAAAACCACAAATTAACAACAACATGATGTTAGGCAATTACATGTGAACAATACTGAGAATATGGTTCTTTGAAGAAATTGTCAGGAAAATTTATACATCTCTCAAAAGTAAATAAAAATAAAATATATGTGCCCTATGAGAAACACAAAATTCAACATTAAAATTGATTTTATAACAGTAAGAGCCTACAGCACAAAAGAACAGCTTGATCTGGTGGTGCTGAACTTAAGCTCAGCTCCAAGGAGGCTGAAACATGAAACCATAAAATTTAACACTGATGGAACTCTGGGGTAAAATCAAAGCCATCTCTAGTAACTTAACTGCCATCCTGTCTCTTACACTTAGTTTCATTCTAGAGATGCAGGCATGGTTATGTATATGTAAAATAATAAATGTATAATATTTACAAATTTGTGATGAAAATAATGATAATCTCCATAGATACAGCAATACAATTAAACATCTATTCATAATAAAAATTCTTAAAACAGTAGGTATGCTGACTTAATAAGGGCTGTCAAAGAAAAGTCAACATGATACTGAAAATAGGAAAACAAAAATTAATTCCAAAGACCAGAATCAAGGCAAGGATTGACCATGCTCATATTCTTTATGATCTTGGAAGGTTAACTCAGAACAACTAGCAAAAGAAAGAAATAAAATGATCACAAATAGGAAGATTATAAACCGAATTATGTCCATGAACGATGTGACTAATATATAGCCAAAACATTCCACACAAATTCTATTAAAACTTAAAAGGAAATGCAGTTGATAATAAGATGCCACGTGCTTTGTTCACCAGACATGGACAAATCAGGTTGTTGCTGACTAAGCGGGCTTCTCTTCCTGCTAGCATGCCTCATACAGGAAGGTGCTGTATAATGTTCTGGGTTGGGCCATCAGCAGTCTTACCCAGTTGTGTATGATGAAAAAATAATAAACATGTTTAGAGCAGAGTTGAACTACTCTCTAAATTTACGTCTCTATATCCACAGACTAGTGGAGTTCTTAGACCTCATCAGAGAAAGTTCTTTGTGCAGTGGAGAGTGATAAATGCAGAAACTCACAACTGGTAAAGTACAAAGAATAATTGAAAGTGGAGTCCTCAGTCACAAATGGGACAAATATAAAACACTCCTAAGAGCCTCAGGGTCAGGGAGGACTCCAGAGAAAGTGTCTTTTGAATATTAGAGGACATACGCACTCGTGGACTCACAGCAGCCTGTACAAGACCAAGCCAATCAACATTACAGCAGGGAGTGGGAGCAGGGCAGTTTCCCCAACATCTAAATGAGGAGCTATTGAGATTAGGCTGTTAGCTGGATTATGGAACACAGAGATTAATCAAGCCAGTGGAACAAAATGGAAATCCCAGAATTTTTGAGAAATGATTTTTTAGATGTATTAATGATTTATTCTAGAATTTCCTGGTTAATACGTTTGAACCACAGTTGAGCATCGGGAAAGAGGACACCAAGTAGATGATTATCCTTCAGCTACAGCTTTATGGAAAGTAATGTAGTGACAGCTCAAATAAGAATGAACATAGTCAACTCCAATTTACATGAAAACACAATTCAGAAAATTTTCTTATAAAATTAAAAATAAAAGGGAAAAATAATCTCAATAGAAGACTTTCAAAGCAATTCTATTTTATTATTTGTTTTAGAAACTTTCCAAAAGTGCACAGGTGAGAAAGAACAGCTTACTCATCCACTCAATGGTGTTTCATTTCCACACACGGAAGGCAGATGACCCTAAAGAAAACTCAGTATATATCAGAAACCAAAAAGTAAGGTGCAAAAATATTAGAAACTTCTAGGAAAAAAAAACATATTTGAAATATATAAAGAACCCCAAGATTTTAAGCATGAAAAGAAATAATCTGATGAATGTTCAAATGATCTGAACACAAAAGGTTTTTTAAAAGAAAATAAGGAACAGATCTTTTAAAAAGATCTTCAATATTCTCAGTAATCAGAAAAATACAAATCAAGTGTGAGATGAGACATGATTATACCCCATTTAGAACTGCTATTATTTAAAAAACAAGAACAAAAACAAAAACAAGCACTGATCAGAATGCAAACAAAAGGGAGACCACAGGCATTGCTGGCTGGAATATATGTGCAGACAACCATTATGGAGACTATTACAGTAGTTCGTCAAAAACTGAGTTAGCTCTACTGTATTAGCCAGGTATCCTACTTCTTGATATTCATCCACAAGAAATAAAGTCAGCATACAAATGGTATTTACATGAAAATATTAATGTGAAGTTTTTCATAATCCCTGAGATAAAGAGTTTGCCTGGGTACTAAGAAATGAATGAATGAATGAATGAATGAATGAATGCATGCATGAATGAATTAAATCATCATGTTACACACACATACAGGATTGTATATTCAGTCACAAGAGGAAAATCCTCCCATATGCAACAAAGTAGATGGAATTTGGGGACGATGTATTAAGCAAAAAACAAAACAAACCAAAAAACAAAAAAACATGTGCACAATGTCAATACATCTATAACAGAAGTAATTTATGTTTCCTATCATATGTAGAGACAAAAATGAACTCAAGTTCATAAAATGAGTTGCAGAGTGTGGAGAGGACGAGGTCTGGATACATCATGAACATACAGAAGTTTCACCCTGAACATCAATAACACATTTAACTAATCAATGTTGTTTTTGTGAGCATGACAATTACATACCCATAAAAGCAGGTGTGCTTGCTCAAATGGCAAACCAGTGGAAGCTGATTAATATTCAGCATCTCAATTCAACGTGAAAATCTTTCACTGATTGCATTTTCTCATTTTCTTCTCACAGATTCTCTTTAAGGTAGATAGTTGATCTGTGTTTTGACAAGAAGTTAAATATTATACTGCATCCAACTGTCTTTGCAATGTGGATATACTGTAGGTCTGAATATAAAAATTGTTCACTCTAAAGTCTGAACAATTTTCCCATTAATCTTTGCTTGATATTATAATATTGCTAAGGAGAAAACTATTTCATCTTTAAATGTCTAAGCAAATAATGTTAAGCACACTGAATACTTCAATTTATGAAACTCTGATTGTAATATTAATTTCGTCAAGTGACAGGATATAGAATCATCCTTGTGACAAGACCCTTGACACATATCTAAGAGACTTAGCTTAACTGAGGTTGAACGAGTCACCTTAAATCTGTGCAGCACCATTCCATGCTATGATCCAGGTAGAAGAAAAAGGTGCAGGCTGACAATGGTTGTACTGTAATGAGTTAATGTAAGCACCTTCTCCAAAGCTTACCAGCAATAATGCAATGTACATTCAAGCTACAAGCCCAAACCAAAATAAGCTCTTTCTTCAAGCTGATTTCATTACGTATCCAGTCACAGCAGTAAGTAAAGAAAATAACACTCCAATGGATAATGTTTATGAGATAAAAGTTTTATGAAGTTAAGATGCCAAGCACTGCTCTTTTTGATAATCATGAAAATGGTTTGAATTTCCTTACAGATAGAATATTGGATATTTATATATGTATTTTGTTATTTCACCTATTGTTCCATTGAGTCTGATATAAGAGTTGTTTTTATATGTGTGAGTATTTTGCCTGTGTATAGGTTGTGTGTGACATGCATGCCTGATACACATGGGGGCATAAGAAGCCACTAAACTAGACGTACAGTGAACCACCATGTAGGTGCTGGGAAATGAACTCTGTAAGAGCAGTCACCGCTGCTATCTGCTGCAATCTCTCCTGATGTAAGAATCTTAGTGAACAATTAAATACCATGACTCTGAAGAAACACAAAAGAAATGAGAGGCAGAGTAGCATGAGTGTGGGTATAAGATGGATGCAAGAAAGAGCGAGCTGGGTTTATTGCCACTGCTCATTTTCATTACCACTGGATTTCTTCTAAGTAGAATAAAAAGCCAACACATAAAATTTATTTAATGAAAAAATTGACAATGATGAATACATAAGATCAATTATGAACAAAAATTTGAAATTGAGGGATTTACAATGCATCATTTACTATTTTAGCACATTCCCAAATTACGCATGCAAAAATGCTCTTTAACATCAGAGTTCTTTCAAAGTCTCCACTCATAAAGAGTTTCTCTCTCATTTTCTTTCTTTCTTTCTTTTTTTCTGGTACTGAGTAGCTACTAAATCACAGTTTCTTTCCACGTTGTGCTTATTCTGGACATCTCATATGGAAGAAAGCTTACAATAAGTGTTTTCTGTGGCAGTATTCACTCATCTAACTCAAGGTTTCCAGGATTTACTTATAATTTAACATGTATTCATGCTTCATTTCTTCTATGAGTGCTTAATACTCCATGCTATGAATACAGCATGTTTTATATACTTTTAAGAAGATAGAACCTAGATCTGTCATATGGTTGCAAATAATGTTGCTGTCATAACTGCTAACATACACATTTTCTATGGACATTTGCTGATAATACTCTTGGGAAATATATATGTATAAATATATATATATATATATATATTTATCTTATAGTTTAAAGACCTGGAGCTTGAGGCCCATTTATAAAAGTGTAATTAATTAAATGTTTATGTGTCGAAATCTTAATGTTCTTGTCTTCACTCACCCAATTACAGATGAGGTCTCAAAGAGTTTATTATGATTAAATGAGCTTGTAAAGATGTAGTCATTATTTGATAGGATTAGTATCTTTATTAGAAGAAATGTCAGCTCACTCTCAACCTTCCCATACATATGTAATGACCAAAAAACCAAAACAATACAAAACAAAAAGAACAGAATGAGAGATAGACCTTGTGCAAGGCAGAAAGCTTTTATCAGAATTGAAAATGTCTGAAAACAAGGATGTTGTGAAAATTAATTTATATTTTAATGGGTAGTTTCTTTTCCACAACTACAGCAAAATAGCTGCTATTGCTTTGATATTTTTGATTCATTCTTTAAAATTTTTATACATATACACAATATATCACATCCTCCCATGGCTCAACTGTTCCAGGAATCCCAAACAATCCCAATTCAAATGTTATGACCCAGTTATTGATTGATTTACTTATTTATTTTATACCTTATTCACTTCGGTTATTTCTGCCCATTCTGCTCATCTGTGTATTAGTGTGCAATCAGCCACTAGGGCATGAGCAACCAACCGACGACTACACACCCAATGAAAACAACTCTTCCTCCTAGGAGCCAGGAACTGACAATAGTTAGGTTGGTATATAAAGTCACAAGGCATATTCTGCTCACAGTTTTAGAAGTTCAAGGCCTTGCCACAAGTCTAAAGAGGTCCTCCCTGGCATGTGGCTGCAAGTTAGCAAGTTAGCTGATTCCGTGAGTGTGAATCAGCTATCAGATGTAGTCCAAGAAGTCAGAGGCTGAAAAAAGCAAGCTTTGCTCTTCTATGACAACTCTTCTTATGCGAACCTTCATGACTAGGAATTTCATGAATCCCTTCTGAAGGCAGTGTCACTTACTACTTAGTAATATTTGGATATGTGACATATATCATAGGACTGAGAAAGAGTTAAGGGCATTCATGTCTGGTATTATAAATCTAGCCAACTGTTCATAGCTGGTAAGTTTCTGTACCCCCCAAAAAGAAACCTACTGTCTGGTCAGTTTCATAATCCACTGTGTTCACCAAATGTAATCTGAGTACTTATCCTTATTCACACAGAGGAGTTAGCCCTCACCCCTCAGTAATAAAAGCATATTTTGCAACTAAGAAGATTACAAAAATTCATAGCTGCTGAAAATTCAGAAAATAACTGATCATGGGGTTCTCATCTGGAGCTGCTTCCTCTACAATGCAACCTGCATACCAAAGGCATAGATGCCATCAAGGAAAATGGGGTGAAAGGTTATAAGAGTTTGAGGTCTATGTTATCTTCTGTGAGATCCTCTCTTCTGTATATGGCAGGGAAGCTTAACACACACACACACACAGAGACAACTTGAGAGAGAGGGCTAATGATTTCAGAAGAGGAGGTTTTGAATTTGGGAGGGAGGAGAGGACTGTAGCAGAGTTGGAGTGGAGAGAGTAAAGGGCTGGCATAAAATAAATAAAGTCCTCATGGATGGAGTGTTTTGTTAACAATTAAAAGTCAAGTTAAAATAATTTCTTTTAAAAAAGGAATTGTTGAGTGCTGCATGACGGAGATATTTCTAAATAACTCTATCCTGTTTGCTTCACATGTTAAATAATTAATGTTACCAGAAATGCTTCAGGAAAGTGAATAAATGGTAATAATTAAGTAATTAAAAAAGGAACATTATCTCACTGAGAATATTTTTTCTTGTCTTGTGACTTACACATCTTTATTTAGATTTACTTGATACTGATCACACATTTAGTTGAACTCAGAAAGTCAAATTTTCATGTGTTTAATATGGATTTTCCAAATAAATGTCATTCACTTTTAGCATACTTTGTCAATGCTATTTTTATTTACTGGTTGTCTAAGAATTTATTTTGTTGAAATTTCATCATAATTATGAAAGACAGATTCACTCAATGGCTAACATGAATGAATACATTCAATACAGATAAGTAAATTTTATATTTTTAATGGATTTTCAGTTAAGCAGTATGATGTGAATGCTTTCCAGTTAAATATGCTTTGATCACAACACTGTATTTAATTATTAGATGATAAGAAAAGAAAATATTTTTTATCTTTAATTTGAAATTACCACTGAATATGCCCTCATAGAACACTGGGGTACCTTTTTTCTATTATAAAAATTTCCTCTTAAAAACTTTAAAATGAGTTATTACACTACTTGGCAAACAAAGGACCCTGAGATTTAACATTACACCCATCAAAATGGCTAAGAACAAAAACTCAAGTGACAACACATGCTGGAGAGGATGAGGAGAAAGGAGAACCTTCTTCCATTGCTGGTGGGAATGTAACCTTTTACAACCACTTTGCAAATAAATCTGGCCCTTTCTCAGAAAATTAGGAATAACCCTACCTCAAGATTCAGCTACACCACTCCTAAGCATATATCTGAAATATGCTCAACTATATAGCAAGGACATTTGCTCAACCAAGTTCATAACAGCTTTATTCGTAATAGTCAGAATCTGGAACAACCTAAATGTTCCTCAACTGAGAAATGGATACAGAAATTGTGGTACATTTACACAGTGGAATATTAATCAGCTATTAAAAACAAGGAAATCATGAAATTTGCAGACAAATGGGCAGAACTAGAAAAGATCATCCTGAGTGAAGTAACGCTGAAGCAGAAAAACACACATGGTATATACACACTTATAAGTGGATATTAGACATACAACATAGGATAAACCTACTAAAATCTGTACTTCTAAAGAAGCTAAAGAAGGAGAACCCCAGGGAAGATGATCAATCCTCATTCAGAAGGACAAACACCATAGACATCAGAAGCCAGAAAAGACAGAGAACAGGACAGGAGCCTACCACAGAGGGCCTCTGAAAGACTCTACTAATCAAGGTATCAAGGCAGATGTTGAGACTCATAGCTAAACTTTGGGCAGAATACAAGGAATCTTATGAAAGAAGGGGAAGGAGCTCCACCTGAAGACCAACAGAGCCAAAAAACCTGGGCCCATGGAGGGCCTACAGAGGCCAATGCTCCAACCAACGACCATGTGTGGAGATAATCTAGAACTCCTGCACAGATATAGCCCATAGGCAGCTCAGCCTCCATGTGGGTTCCCTAGTAAGTGGGGGAGGGACTTTCTCTGATATGAGCTTAGTGGCTGGCTCTTTGATCACCTCCCTCTGGGTGGTGCAGCCTTGCCAGGCCAAAGAGGAAGACAATGCAGCCAGTCCTGATGAGACCTGATAGACTAGAGTCAGATAGAAGGAGAGGAGGACTTCCCCTATCAGTGGACTAAGGGAGTGGCATAGGGGGATAAGGTGGAGGGATGGGGGACTTGGAGGAAATGAGGAAGGAGGCTACAGGCGGGATACAAAGTGAATAAATTGTAATAAATAGCAATAAAAATATTTTTTCCCTTTTTTGTATTTTCATGTGAAAGCAAAAACCTTAGGACAAGTAGTGAATCATGACACCCCTTTTCATTTGTATTTTAAAGATAGGGAAGTTTCTGAAAGTAAATTTAGCAAAAGTACACGCATTGGAAAATGAGAAATCAGCCTCTGCTTTCCTGCATCATGGAATTTATGTAGTGGTTTGTGAAGCTATAAAATATACGGCTGTTTCCCACAAGGCACATGGATGGCAAGTGGATCCTCACAGCACCACTCAGTCCCCAGGAGGCTACACTGCCTGCTGGAACAATCTTTAGAAATGTGTGTGTTTTCATCTGCACAGATGAAGCTGGCTTCTTAGGATGTGATTCTAAGAACTGGATGCCCATTCTACATGACTGTAGTTCCCTGAGAGGTGCGATTATTTTAATAAGTAATTTTTTCTTCTTGCTTAATTCAAAGAAATAAATGAGCTCTGATGTTTCAAGATAAAATCTTGTTGATCTGCCTTAATTCGCTTAAGGAGAGAGATATGCACCTCTATAGTAAGAAATAACTGGCAATCTACACTTCTTGGGGGAAAATGTAGATTTCTCCCCCAAACCGGTGACCAGATAGATGCATTTGTTTCTACTTGAAAATGGAACTTCCGAAGCTATGCACGGATCTCTATATCGCTGAGTGGCACAGACAGAGAGGGTCATGACATCCATCTGGAAATCCTAAGTGCCTTAAGATGTCATAGAAATGCTACCAATACTTGATCCCTCAACTATGCAACCTTGACAGCTATATGCCCCTAGATCCACCTCCTGCTCCAAACTCCAACACAAAAGATAAGCCCATATCTCCTATATTACAGAAAAAAAATGAAACCCTGTTCTGTGTGTGCATGTTTGTGTGTGTGTGTGTGTTTGAGAGTACACAAGTGTGTACATCAGAGAAAGCATGGCCATATGAAGGACAGAAGATGACTTTGTATGTTGTTGACATTTTTTTTTGAGACAGGCTGTCATACCAGCTTATGATTTTCCAACTACAGAAGAGTGATCGAGAAACAGAGATCCCTCTACCTCTACCCACCCAGCGTGGGATTATCAACATGGTTTGCTATGTCTATTTCTTCACATGGGTCCTGGGGATCATACTTCAGTGCCCCATGTAAGCAAAGCAAGTAAACTGACCAACTGAATTATCTCCTTATCCATGAATTTTAACTTTTAAATTTATTGTTTTAATCTTTTTTTCTTCACAATGTATTTATTATATATCCCTATTGAAGCCTCCTCCCTCAACTCCCTCAGTACCACCCTCCCATCCTCTTTCCCTGTCCCTTTCCACTAGTCCACTAGGAGGGTGAGTTTTCCACTATTGCCATCTGCCCATAGCTTGTTAAGTCTCATCAGGACTCGGCAAGGCCGCATCATCAGGGGCGAGTGATCAAAGAGCAGTCAGCTAAGTTCCTGACAGAGACCTGCTCCCCTCACTCAGAGATTGACATGTAGACTGAGCGCCAATGGGCTCTGAGTAAGGTGTCTAGGCTATGTCCACGCATGATTGTTGGTGGGAGCATCAGTCTCTGCAGGACCACCTGGGCTCAGATCTTGAAGCTTTCTTAGTCTCCTTGTAGGGCTCCTGTCCCCTCCCTAACCCCAAACCCCCATTCTTTCATAAGACTCCCTGCACTCTGCCCAAAGTTTGGCTGTGAGTCTCAGCATCTGTTTCAATACCCTGATGAGTGGATCCTTACAGAGAACCCTCACACAATGGAAAACTACTCAGCTATTAAAAACAAGGAAAGCTTTCTGATTTTGGGATGTCTCACTCAGGATGATCTTTTCTAGAGCCCACCATTTGCCCTTGCTGGGCTTGTTTTTAATTCCTGAGTAGTATTCTATTGTGTAAATGTACCAAAATTTCTGTATCCATTCCTCAGGGCATCTGGGTTGTTTCCAGCTTCTGGCTATTACAAATAAAACTGCTACAAACATGGCTGAGCAAATGTCCTTGTTGTGTACTTGAGCATTTTTTAGATATATGTCTAGGAGTGATATAGCTGGATCTTGAGGAAGCATTATTCCTAATTGTCTGAGAAAGTGTCAGATTGATTTCCAAAGTGGTTGTCACATAGAATATACTCTTATAAGTGGATATCATACACATAATATAGGATAAACATACTAAAGTCTATATACCTAAGAAGCTAAGCAAGAAGAAGGACTCTGGGTAATATGAACAATC
Organism: Psammomys obesus; assembly: GCF_907164565.1. Taxonomy (NCBI): domain Eukaryota; kingdom Metazoa; phylum Chordata; class Mammalia; order Rodentia; family Muridae; genus Psammomys; species Psammomys obesus. The sequence goes on along the minus strand of NW_026592118.1, from coordinate 3,634,890 downwards.
CTCCTGCAGAAATACAAATAAGATGGAAATTGGAAGAGGGAGAAAATAGGAAACAGGACAGGAGCCTACCACAGAGGGCCTCTGAAATACCCTATTCAGTAGTATATCAAAGCAGATGTTGCAGCTCATAACAAAACCTTGGACAGAGTGCACAAAATTTTATGAAAGAAGAGGGAGATAGAAAATCCTAAGGGAACAGGAGCTCCACAAGGAGAACAACAGAACCAAAAAAAAAAAATCTGGGCCCAGGATTCCTTTCTGAGACTGATCCTCCAACCATGGACCATGCAAGGAGATAACCTAAAACCTCTGCACAGATGTAACACGTGGCAACTCAGTATCCAAGTTGGTGCCCTGGTTAAGGGGAACACGGACTTTCTTTGACATGAGCTCAATGGTTGGCTCTTTGGTCACCTCTCCCTGATGGAGGGAACAGCCTTACTAGGCCACAGAAGAGAATGCAGCCAGTCCTGATGAGACCTGATAGGCTAGGGTCAGATGGAAGGGGAGGAGGACCTCCCCTATCAGTGGATTTGGAGAGGGACATGGGAGGAGATGAGGAAGGGAGGGTAGGATTGGGAGGGAATGAGAGAGGGGGATACAGCTGGGATACAAAGTAAATAAACTGTAACTAATATAAAACAGAAAAAGGAAAATTAAAAATAAAATAATAAAACATAAGCCACCATAAAAACAAACAAACAAACATGGAAATCATGAAATTTGCAGGCAAATGGATGGAACTAGAAAAGATAATCCTGAGTGAGGTTACCCAGAAACAGGAAAACAGACATGGTATAAACTCAGTTTTAAGCGATATTAGCTGTATAATATAGGATAGCCATCTACATACCTAAAGAAGCTTAACACAAAGGAGGACTGAAGGGAGGATGGCTTAAGTCTCATTCATAATGAGACACCAGAAGCAGTGGAAGAGAGAAAGAGGATGGGAGCCTATTATAGAGGGTTAAATTTAATTTTGACTGATACAATTCTTTTAATTATTCTTTACACCCCTTTAATTATGTGTTTAAGAGTATTTATGATTATTTTATGTCTATCAAGTAAGTCTCAGCATTGGAAACAGTGTCAATGATTTCAACCTTTACTTTGAATGTTATTTCATTTAAATATATTTGCATCATGTTCCACAGAATCTAATCAATATATTTCAAACAGAGACCATTTTTCAGTAAATTAACATACATTCTTAGTGCCACAATTCTCATTCTTTTACACTTACATTTTTATTTCATAAACATATTTCTTTCAGATCAATACTGTCATTTTTCAAAAGAATAAAGGCACAGACACCTTAAGATTCTCTTCAGTGGTCAAATGTAATATAGCTTGTTTTATGACATTTATAAATAACATTGAATGTTTTTAAAACAAAAATCTTGACATTTATTTCTCTTAAAATTCACTCAAAAAATACGAGTTTATCTGTAGCAGTTATGTTTGCAGGGTAAAAAAGAACATCAGAAAATTCAAACACTAGAGAAACTCTCCAAGGTCACTCATGCTCTCCCTCCTGCTTTACAGTCCAGTGAACTTAAATATTTTGTAATTTATAATATCCTTCTAATGTGAATATTAATCTTTCTATTCTTAAAATAGTATTTGTAGCTTACTTTGATATTGTTCAAAATTGCTTTAATGTCAAGCTCAAATCATCACACATTTGGTGCCCTGTGACTTTTATTAACACCATAATAACTAACTGAAACTGATACACAATTTAAAAAACAGTAAAATCTCTTGAAACCTTAAAATGCTAAATAAATGTGTCTTGTAACAAATTAAATATATTGAATAAATTTCTTTTTATTAATTAGCACTCAAGTAAATTGCACAACTGTTTCTGAATATATATTCATGCATCTCATGTAATATGTACCTGTGTATTTTCCAGTTAAGTGTATTAACAACTAAAATTACATATGAATGTTCTTTTAATTAACTGTAAATTTTAAGTAAATTTTTTTCTTTTTTTTTTTACTTTTTTTAACTTTTATTAATTACACTTTATTCACTTTGTATCCCCCATAAGCCCCTCCCTCCTCCCCTCCTGATCCCACTTTCCCTCCCCCTTCTTCACATATGCCCCTCCTCAAGTCCACTGATAGGGGAGGTCCTCTTCTCCTTCCTTCTGATCTTAGTCTATCAGATCTCATCAGGAGTGGGTGCATTGTCATCTGCTGTGGCCTGGTAAGGCTGCTCCCCCCTCAGGGGGAGGTGATCAAAGAGCAGGGCAATCAGATTATGTCAGAGGCAGTCCCTCTTCCCATCACTATGTAACCCACTTCGACACTGAACAGTAATAAAAACGACTGAACAGTTCTATGACTGAACAGTCATAGAAACAGACTGATGGATCAATGGAATTGAATTTAAGACCCAGAAATAAACTCACACACCTACAGATACTTGATTTTTGACAAGGAAGACAAAACCATACAATGGGAAAAAAAAGTAGCATCTTCAACAAATGATGCTGCTCTAACTGGATATCTAAATGTAGAAAAATGCAAATGGATCCATATTTTCACCCTGCACAAAGGTAAAGTCCAAGTGAATCAAAGATTTCAACATAAAACCAGACAGACTAAATCTGTTAGAAGAAAAAGAGGGGAGGAGCCTTGAACTCATTGTCACAGGAGACAACCTCCAGGACAGAGCTCAGGCTCTAAGATCAACAATCAACAAATGGGGCCTATGAAAGACTCTCCCCATCAGGGTATCTAAGGAGATACTGAGTCTCATATCCAAATTTTGGATAAGTACAGGAAAGGTTATGGAAGAAAAGGGAGATAGATAGACTTGGAGGGGACAGAAACTCCACAAGGAGACCAACAGAGCCAAAAACCTTGGGCTGGAGGGGGCCTGCAGAGATTGATACTCCAACCATGGACCATGCATGGAGAGGACCTATACCCCCTGCTCAGTTTCCAAGTGGGCTCCCTAGTAAGGGGGAAGGAGCTATCTCTGACATGAACTCAGTGGCTGCTCTTTGATCACCTCCCTGTAGACTTACCAGGTCACCCAGGAAGATGATGCAGCCAGCCTTGATGAGACCTTCTAGGATAGGGTCAGAAAGGTCCTCCCCTATCAGTAGACTAGGGAAAGGGCCATAGGAGTTGAAAAGGGAAGGAGCTTGGGTTTGGGAAGACATTAGAGGGGGGCCTAAAAAGTGAATAAATTGCAATTGATTAATTAATTAATCAATTAAAAATTAAATGGAACCTCATGAAACTGAAAAGTTTCTGTAAAGCAAATTACATAGTCACCAGAACAAAACAACAGTCTAGAGACTTGGAAAAGATATTCATCAACCCTACATCTGACAGAGGGCTAATATCCAGAATATAACAAGAACTCAAGAAATTAAACAGCAACAAAACAAATAATCTAATTAAAAATGGGGTACATTCCACAGAGGGTCTCTGAAGGCCAGAAAGGGGTCTCAAAGCAGATACTGTGACTCACAGCCAAACTTTGGGCAGAGTATGGGGAATCTTATGAAAGAAGGGGGAGATAGAAAGATCTAGAGGGGGACAGGAGCTTTAGAAGGAGACAAACAGAAGCAAAAATCTTGGGCCAGTGGGTCCTGCAGAGACTGATGCTCCAAAAAAGGACCATGCAGTGAAATGTCCTAGAATCTCACTCAGAGATAGCCCGTAGGTAGCTCTCCATGTGGGTACTAAGGGGAGCAGGGGAGCAGGGACTGTCTCTGAAATGGACTCAGTGGCTGGCTCTTGATCACCTCCACCTGTTGGAGGAGCAGCCTTACCAGGCCACACAGGAAGAGAATGCAGCCAGTCCTGATGACACCTGAAAGGATATGGTCAGATACTAGGGAAGGAGGACCTCCCCTATCAGTAGACTAGGAGAGGAGCATAAGAGGAATAGAGGAAGGGAAAGAGGGTGGGTATTAGAGGAGATGGGGAGAGAGCTACATCCTGGACAAAAAGTGAGTAAATTGTAATAAATAAATTAAAAAAGAAAGATGATGCAGCATAAATATTTGTATGCATATGTTATGAATAAAAAGAATAATAAATTGCACCATATCTACCCAGAAAAAAAAGATAAAAATTAAAGATAACTGAAATACCTGGTAAAAATGAGGCACAGAGCTAAAGAATTCTCAACAGAGGAATGTCAAATGGTAGAGAAACACTTAAAGAAATGCTCAACACCCTTAGTACAGAGGGAAATGAAAATCAAAACAATCTGCAATTCCTGTCTTGCACCCATCAGAATGGATAAGACCTGCTAGTGAGACCAACCCCATATATTCTTGTTTTTTTATTATTGATTTTAATTTTTTATATTAATCACAGGTTATTTACTTTGTATCCCAGGCATAGCCCCCTCCTTCCTTCCTTCCCAATCCCACCCTCCCTCCTTCATCTCCTCCCTGCCCCTTTCCAAGTCCACTGCTAGGGGAGGTCCTCCTCCCCTTCCATCTGATCCCAGGTTATCAGGTATTTTTAGGACTGACATGACCTCCTTTGTCTCCTAGCAAGACTGTTCCTCCCTCGGGGGTGGGGAGGTAAAAGAGCCAGTCCTTGAGTTCATGTCAGAAATAGTTCCTATTCCCTTTACTAGGGAAAACCACTTGGTTACTGAGCTAACATGGGCTACAACCGAGCAGGGGTTCTAGGTTGTATCTATATATGGTCCTTGGTTGGAGAAACAGTCTCATAGAGGGCCCCTGTGCCCTGATATTATTTGTCCTTGTAGACCTCCTGTCCTCTCCCGGTCAAATATATTTTTTTAAATTTTTATTATTAATTACATTTTATAAACTCTGTATCCCAGCTGTATCCCCATCCCTAACATCCTCCCAATCTCACCCTCCCTCACTCATCTCCTCCCTGGCCCTTTCGAAGTCCACTGATTGGGGAGGACCTCCAACCTTTTTGTCTGGCCCTGTTTTATCAGGTATCTTCAGAACTGGCTGCGAAGTCCTCTTTTGTGACCTAGCAGGACTATTCCTCCCTTGGGGGATGGGCAGGTCAAAAAGCCTGCCATTGAGTTCCTGTCAGAAATAATCCCTGTTTGCCTTATGGGAAACCAATTGGTTACTGAGCTACCACAGGCTATTTCGAGCAGAGGTTCTAGGTTATAGTCATACATGGTCCTTGGTGGAGTGTCAGTCTCAGAAAAGACACCTGTGTCCGGATATATTTGGTCCTTGTGGAGCTCCTATTGTTTCCACATCATGCTAACTCCCCCTGCTTTCATATGATTCCCTGCACTCTGCCAAAGGTTTGGTTGTGAGTCTTAGTATCTGCTTTGGTACACTGCTAGGTAGATTCAGAGGCGCTCTGTGGTAGGCTCCTGTCCTGTTATTTGTTTTCTCCTATATCCAATGTCCATCCCATTTGTCTTTCTAAGTGAGGATTGATCATCTTACCCCGGTCATCTTTCTTGTTTATCTTCTTTAGGTGTATAGATTTCAGTATGTTCATCCTACCTTATAGGTCTATATAAGTGAATATATACCATGTGTGTCTTGCTGCTTTTGGGATACCTCACTCAGGATGATTGTTTCCAGGTCCCACCATTTGCCTGCAAAGTTCATGATTTCCTTATTTTTAATTGCTGAGTAGTATTCCATTGTGTAATGATGCAACAATTTCTGCATCCATTCTTCAGTTGAGGGGCATCTGGGTTGTTTCCAGGTTCTGGCTATTACAAATAAAGCTGCTACAAACATGGTTGAGCAAATGTCCTTGTTGTGTACTTGAGCTTCTTTTGGATATATGCTTAGTAGTGGTATAGCTGGATCTTGAGGAAGTACCATTCCTAATTGTCTGAGAAAGCACCAGATTGATCTCCAAAGTGGTTGTACCAGTTTACATTCCCACCAGCAATGAAGGAGGGTTCTCCTTTCTCCACCACCTCTCCTACATGTGTTGTCATTTGAGTTTTTGATCTTAGCCATTTTGATGGGTGTCAGGTGAAGTCTCAAGGTCGTTTTGAATTGCATCTCCCTGATGGCTAAGGATGTTGAGTATCTCTTTAAGTGTTTCTCTGCCAGTCTATATTCCTCTACAGAGAATTCTCTGTTTATCTCCGTATCCCATTTTTTTAGTTGGATTACTTGACTTACTGCTTTTTAACTTCTAAATTCTTAATATTCTGGATATTAACCCTCTGTCAGATGTAGGGTTGTTGAAGATCATTTCCCAGTCTGTTGGTTGTCGTTTTGTTTTGACAACATTGTCCTTTGCTTTACAGAAGATTTTCAGTTTCATGAGGTCCCATTTATTGATTGTTGATCTTAGAGCCTGTGCTGTTGGTGTTCTGTTCAGGAAGTTGTCTCCTGTGCCAATGAGTTCTAGGCTCTTCTCCTACTTTTTCTTCTAAACGATTTCGTATATCTGGTTTTATGTTGAGGTCTTTGATCCACTTGGACTTCAGTTTTGTGCAGGGTGATAAATATGGATCTATTTTCATTTTTCTGCATGTAGACATCTAGTCGGACCAGCCCCATTTGTTGAAGATGCTGTCTTTTTTTCCACTGAACGGTATTGGCTTCTTTGTCGAAAATCAAGTATTCATAGGTGCGTGGGTTTACTTCTGGGTCTTCTATTCAGTTCCATTGATCCTCCTTTCTGTTTCTATGCCAATACAATGCAGATTTTATTACTATTGCTCTGTAGCACAGCTTGAGATCAGGGATGGAGATACCTCCAAATGATCTGTTGTTATATGGGATCATTTTGGAGATTCTGGGGTTTTGTTTCTCCATATGAAGCTCAGAATCTTTCTTTCAAGGTCTGTAAAGACTTGAGTTGGTGTTTTGATGGGAATTGCTTTGAATATGTAGATTGCTTTTGGCAAGATGGCCATTTTCACAATGCTCTCCCAGTCATATTAACTCCCTGTTTTTTAATGTATAATTTCATTTTATTTTTTTATTAATTACACTTTATTCACTTTGTATCCCCCATAAGCTCCTCCCTCCTCACTTCTCAATCCCACCCTCCCTCCCCCTTCTTCACGCATGTCCCTCCCCACGTCCACTGATAGGGTGGTCTGCCTTTCCTTCCTCCTGATCTTAGTCTATAGATCATATCAGGAGTGGTTGTATTGTCATCTGCTGTGGCCTGGTAAGGCTGTTCCCCCCTCAGGAGGAGGTGATCAAAGACCACACCAATCAGATGATTTCAGAGGCAGTCCCTCTTCCCATTACTACGCAATCCACTTAGACATTAAACTGCAATGGGCTACATCTGTGCTGGGGTTCTAGGTTATCTCCGTGCCTGGTTCTTGGCTGGAGTATGAGTCTCTGTGAAGACCCCTGTGTTCAAGTTTTTTGGTTCTGTTGCTCTCCTTGTGGAGTTCCTGTTCTCTCCAGATCTTACTATTTCTCACTTCTTTCATAAGATTCCATGCACTCTGTCCAACAGTTGGCCATAAGTCTCAGCGACTGCTTTGATAGTCTACAGGGCAGAGCCTTTCAGAGGCCCTCTGTGGCAACTTCCTAGGTTGTTTCCTGTTTTCTCCTTCTTCTGATGTCCATCCTCTTTGCCTTTCAGGATGGGGATTGAGCATTTTAGTCAGAGTCCTCTTTCTTGATTAGTTTCTTTACAGTATATATATATATATATATATATATATATATATATATATATGAACTAAAGAAGCAGAAAAGCAGTAAACCAAGTAATCCAATTAAAAAATGGGGAACAGAGCTAAACAGAGAACTCTCTGTAGAGGAATATCGAATGGCAGAAAAACCCTTAAAGAAATGCTCAACCTCATTAGCCATTAGGGAAATGCAAATCAAAACAAACCTGATATTTTACCTTACACCCATCAGAATGGCAAGATGAAAAATTCAAGTGGCAACACATGCTGGAGAGGTTGTGGAGAAAGGGGAACCCTCCTCCACTGCTGGTGGGAATGTAAATTTGAACAACCACTCTGGAAAGCAATCTGGCACTTTGTCAGACAACTAGGAATAGTGCTTTCCAAGAACCAGCCATACCACTCCTAGACATATATCCAAAAGAGGCTCAAGTACACAAAAAGGACAACCATGTTTGTAGCAGCTTTATTTGTAATAGCCAGAAGCTGGAAACAGCCCAGATGCCCCTCAACTGAAGAATGGATGCAGAAACTGTGGTACATCTACACAATGGAGTATTACTCTGCAATAAAAAAATAAGGAAATCATGAAATTTGCAGGTAAATGGTGCGACCTGGAAAGGATCATCCTGAGTGAGCTGTCCCAGAAGCAGAAGGAGACACACATTAAATACTCACTCATATAGACATATGATATAGGATAATACCATTAACTCCCTTTTTTATCATATGATTCCTTGCACTCTGCCGAAGGTTTGGTTATGAGTCTCCGCATCTACTGTGATACACTGCTAGAATGGCAGAGAAACACCTAAAGAAATGCTAAACATCCTTGGCCATCAGAGAGATGAAAATCAGAATTTCCCTGTGATTTTACCTGACACCCATCAAAATGGCTAAGATAAAAAACTCAAGTCACAACACATGCTAAAGAGGTTGTCGAGAAAGGGAGAAAGGGGAACCCTCCTCCATTGCTGGTGGGAATGTAAACTTTGGAAATCAATCTGGCACTTTCTCAGACAATTAGGAGTAGTGCTCCCTCAAGACCCAGCTATACCACTCTTAGGCATATACCCAAAATTTTCTCAAGTACACAACAAGGACATTTGTTCAACCATGTTTGTGGCAGCTTTATTTTTAATAGTCACAAGCTGGAAATAACCTAGATGTCCCTCAACAGAGGAATGGATACAGAAAATGTGGTACTTTTACACAATGGAATACTACTCAGCAATTAAAAACAAGGAAATAATGAACTTTGAAGGCAAATGGTGGGACCTAGAAACAATCATCCTGAGTGAGGTATCCCATTAGCAGAAAGACACCTATGGTATATACTCACTTATATAGACCTATAATATAAGATAAACATACTAAAATATGTACACCTAAAGAAGATAAACAAGAAAGAGGACCTGGAGTATGATGATCAATTCTCAGTTAGAAAGACAAATGGGCTGGACATGGGAAGTAGGAGAAAACAAGTAGCAGGACAGAGGCCTACCGCAGAGGGCCTCTGAAAGTCTCTATTTAGCCATGTATCAAAACAGATGCAGAGACCCATATATTCTTTTATGTATAGCTTTCTCCTCTAGCATGGTCTGCTTACTCTGGAAAAAAACTCTTGAAGAAACTGACTTTCTCTTCCAGGAGCTAACAATTGTTGATAGCTTATTGACCAAGGGTGGGACTCTGTGCCCACCACTACTTTCCATGGTAGAACTGGTTCTCTCATGCATGTGGTTTTCATGTCTGTCTGAGTTTGTCTATGTGGTTGCCTTTCTGTGCTCCGTGTCTCCTCTGGTAGCTTACACATCCCCTCACAGCACTATGAAAACTAGCTGGCCACTAGGGATAAAACTTCTGGCTGAGTCCCAGCTTAATTTCTCCATATTCAATGACTCAAGTGTGTTGTGTCTTCAGCAATGGGGTCTTACTGCCACTTTCTTGAGGGTACTCAAGACCATTGGCCAGAGTATAATCTTGGGAGTCTGTGATACTGCAGTGGATGACAATTCCAAAAGAAGCAACCAATTCCTGGTAGTGGGATTTATTTAGTAGGGGTCTAGAAGGTACATTACCATCCATTACAGGGTAACTTCATTTTTACCCATTTTTTATATGTGTATGGATACATAGTTGGAACATTCTATAATAATACATAAGTTTTCATATGACCTTTTAAAAATGTTTTTAGTGTTATTTATCTCTGCCTGTATTCTCTCCCATAATTTTAGGACTTCCTATCTTTTTCACTAAATATCTTTCTTACCTTCATGTCCTACTAAATATTAATTATATAAACCATGTTGTTTATAGGGCATTTTACTAATGACCTCTCAAGCTTAATAGATGACATATTTCTTTTAAATCTGTCCTTAAGGTATGGTTTTTCTAGAAAATAATTAGTATGTATTAGAGTCAGCTTGATCACTTAATGACTGAATAGCAATAGCTAAGTAGAGAAACTGCTTTCACAGTTAAATATCAAGTGAATGCATGCACTTTCATTAGCTGTGCATAAATCAACCAGTATTGGTGGAAAAATTATGAAATGGAATGTCATTACTACAAAAGTCATGTTCATTTGGCCACCCTTTTTTAGTTATGGAGTTAAAAATACATTTATTGATCTCAGTATAAATTGATGTTCTGAATAATTTACCAGGGACATGTTACAGGCAAAACACTAAGAAGTCACCAGAATAAGGAAAATCAAAGATGCTCACTCTAACCTTTACAAGAAAATTGCTGAAATACATAATTTTCTATGGAATTCTTATGCCTGTTTTTAAATGCAAAATATTAGTTGAAACTGTCATTTCAAACCACAGGGGAATTCTCTTTATTGAGGCATTTTCTCTCTTCAAATAGGTTTTTCAATGTGCATTTATTACATAGCAACCAGGCCATAAAAATCCTAATGTTAGATCTTAGATTAATAGGGGTTTTGGTACTGTGGTATAAAATATATTTTTTATGATGAAAACTAGAGAAATTTTCTGCACAACAACAAAGGATTTAAAAATTATTGTACCTACTTTCTCACTTCAAGAAAACACATTTCAGCTCTCAGGGACTCCTGATTGATATTCTTTGAAATGTTGAAAATACCATGCTAGTAAGTGATGCCCTGGAGACTCGAATCATCTTTTCATCTGTAGAGCCATTGGCTGATGTGGAATAACCTTCTTGGGGTAGGAAGACTACAAACCACTCAGCATTAAATGATAGCAGCACTTCTGATCACAGAAGCCAGACACATGCTGGCTGGAGCTTTGTATGTGACTTTCATTAAATTCATTTATCAAATTATCAAAACTATGTCTTCTGTCTATAAGAATGAGCATCACATTAAGATTTGTTTGAAGGACGGATCCAAGGTAGTGGCACCGGAAGACACTGTTTCGGATCAGCCGCACAGCAGGGACTGATAGTGACCAACAGATGCAACTCTGGGCCCGAAAACACCAGCGACTGTGTTTCTCGGGTGAGAGGAGACCCACAGTGGGGGAATCAACTGGGTTCCGGTCACCAGCTAAACTGAGGAAGAGTTCTCGGTCCTGGAAGGTGCTTGGTTGCCTGCCCAGAGCCACACATCTGCTCTGATCTCCATCTCAGACTGAATTGTGGGCCCCAGCGTACCAGAAACTGTGTCTCTGTTGGGGGGAAACCCCACAATGAGGGAAACAGCAGGTCTGACCTCAGGGCACTCAGCCGGCTCCTCTTCCCTGAAAAGTTGTCTGGATAAGCTCCCAGGTTCCTGTACCACCCAGGCAGCCAGGCTCCCAGTCACCTCTGCCTGTGTGCACGAGTTACCATCCCAGATAGAACTGTGAACCCCCAAACACCTCAGACTGTGTCTTCCTGTTGGGAGGAAACCCCACAGTGGGGAAAACATCAGATCTAACTTCAGGACACCCAGCTCCAGAAAAGTTTCTAGGTTCCCGCATGCTCCAGCTCTAGCCTCCGGCGGCACACATGAACACTGTGCTCACCTGCCACTGATAACTGCTCAGGTCCTGGGGCACACAGCTCCAACCTCAGACCTACAGAAGCCTGAGAGCCACTGGATTAGCCCCCAAATACTGCTCCAAGCTGCAGCCAGTTATACCGAGCTAAACTGATGAAACTGAAGGGTTCCCTGGTTCTTCAAGAGGGCTGAGCCCAGCAAACACAGCGTAAGAGCAACAGCATCTCACTAAATTCACAGCAAGAAACCCAGCAGCAGGGCAGCTGTCTCTAGGACTTCTCCTGGTGAGAGGAGAGTCTTCCTGAATACCACAGTTACCATACAGGTCCATATGCCTGAGGTAAACTATGGCAATTCCTGAGAAGCACTGGCATTCAGTTGACCATACCCAAAAATCTGAGGAGGCCTCTTTCAGAATGCTGCCAAGGGGATTCTCCCCACTCCAGGATTCCAACAGGCACCATAAATTAAGAGCCAAAACCTGAGACAGCCAGATAGGCAGAGGACAACATAAAAAGCAACAAAAGACAAATCAATATGGCATCCCCAGAACCCAGTTATCCAGGGGTGAGTAGTCCTGTACACCATTAACATAAGTGAAATGCAAGAAGATGACCTTACATCTATGCTTATGAAGAGGTTAATGGAGGAAAGAAATAAAATGTGTAAAGAATTAAAGGAAGATAGAGTCAAACAAATTACGGCCATCCGTAAAAAAAAAAAAAATACAGGAAGATACAGCCAGTTTGTGGCTTTCAGAGAGGAAATGATTAAATCACTGGAAAAAAAAAAAGAATATTCAAACAAACAGGTGAAGGAACTGAAGGAAAAACAGGAAAATACAGTAAGACAGGTGAAGGAAGTCAACAAAGCGGTTCAAGATCTGAAGATAGAATTGGGAAAATTAAAGAAAACACAAAAGGAGGAAATCATGGAGAGAAGGAACTTAGGGAAGAAAACAGGAACTACAGAGATAAACATAACCAACAGACTACAAGAGATGGAAAAAAGAATCTCAGATATGGAAGATACAATGTATCTGTCAAAGAAAATAATAAATCTAAAAAATTCCTGATACAAACCATCCAAGAAATCCAAGATAACATGAAAAGACACAACCAAAGAATAATAGGAATGGGGGAGGGAGGGGAGAATCCTGTCTCCAAGGCCCAGAAAACATTTTCAACAATATCAAAGAAGAAAATTGCCCCAACTTAAAGGACAGACCTATAAGCATACAAGAGGCCTACAGAACACTTAATAAATTAGACCAGAAAAGAAAATCCTCCTGTTACATAGTAATCAGAACAGTAAGTATATAGAACGATGAAAACATACTAAAAGCTGCAAGGGAAAAAGGCCAAGTAACACATAATAGCAAACCCATCAGAATCACACCTGACTAATCAACAGAGACTATGAAAGCCAAAAGAGCCTGGACAGATATAATGCAGAACCTAAGAGAACACAGATGTCAGCCTAGGCTACTGTACCCAGCAAAACTCTCAATCTTCATAGATGGAGAAAACAAGATATTCAACAACAAAAATAAATTTCAACAGTACCTACATACAAATACAGCATTACAGAGGAGACTAGAAGGAAAAGTACAACCTCCAAAAAGTAACTACTTTCAGGAAATAAAAAACCAAAACTAAAAGTAGCCAAGCACACAAATGCACTACCAGAGCCAACATGAAAATCAGAGGATCTAACAGCCACTGGTCATTAATCAATTTTTTTCAAGAATATTTATTATTATTTTTAATATTAGTTACACTTTATTAACTTTGTATCCCTATTGTATTCTGCTCCCCCATTCCCTCCCAATCCCACTCTCCCTCCCTCATCTCCTCCCTGCACCTTTCCAAGTCCACTGTTAGGGGAGGACCTCATCCCTTTTCATCTGACCCTGTTTTATCAGGTATCTTCAGGACTGGCTGCAAAGTCCTACTGTGGGGCCTGCCAGGGCTGTTCCTCCCTCGGGGGTAGGGGAGGTCAAAGAGCCAGCCATTGAGTTCATGTCAGAAATAGTCCCTGTTCCCCTTACTAGAGTACGCACTTGGATACTGAGCTACCATGGGTTACATCTGAGCAGAGGTTCTAGGTTATATCCAGACATGGCCATTGGTTGCAGAAAGTCTCATAAAAGACTCTTGTGGCCAGATATATTTTGTCCTTATGGAGCTCCTGTACTCTCCAGGTCATACTAACTCTCCCTTCTTTCATATGATTCTCTGCACTCTACCAAAGGTTTGGTTATGAGTCTCAGTAACTGCTTCGGTACACTGCTAGGTAGAGTCTTTCAGAGGCCCTCTGTGGTAGGCTCCTGTCCTGTTGCTTGTTTTCTCCTACATCCAATGCCCACCCCATTTGTCTTTCTAAGTGAGGATTGATCATCTTACCCTGGGTCCTCTTTCTTGTTTATCTTCTTTAGGTATATAGATTTCAGCATGTTTATCCTACCTTATAGGTCTATATAAGTGAGTATATACCATGTGTGTCTTGCTGCTTTTGGGATACCTCACTCAGGATGATTGTTTCTAGGTCCTACCATTTGCCTGCAAAGTTCATGACTTCTTTGCTTTTAATTGTTGAGTAGTATTCCATTGTGTAAAAGTACCACAATTTCCGCATCCATACCTCAATTGAGGGACATCTAGGTTATTTCCAGGTTGTGACTATTAAAAATAAAGCTGCTATAAACATGGTTGAGGAAATGTCCTTGATGTACTTGAGCTTTTTTTGGATATATGCCTAGGAGTGGTATAGCTGGGTCCAGAGGAAGCACCATTCCTAATTGTCTGAGAAAGAGCCAGATTGATCTCCAAAGTGGTTTTACCAGTTCACATTCCCACCAGCAATGGAGGAGGGTTCCCCTTTCTTCACAACCTCTCCAGCATGTGTTGTCACTTGAGTTTTTGATCTTAGCCATTTTGATGGGTGTCAGGTGAAATCTCACAGTCGTTTTGATTTTTATCTCTCTGATGGCTAAGGACGTTGAACATTTCTTTAAGTGTTTCTCTGCCATTCTATGTTCCTCTACAGTGAATTCTCTGTTTACCTTTGTACCCCATCTTTTAATTGGATTACTTGATTTGCTGCTTTTTAACTTCTTTAGTTATTTATACATTCTGGATATTAACCCTCTGTCAGATGTAGGGTTGGTGAAGATTCTTTCCCAGTCTGTTGGTTGTCGTTTTGTTTTGACAACATTGTCCTTTGCTTTACAGAAGCTTTTCAGTTTCATGAAGTCCCATTTATTGATTATTGATCTTAGAGCCTGTGCTGTTGGTGTTCTGTTCAGGAAGTTGTCTCCTGTGCCAGTGAGTTCAAGGCTCTTCGCCAACATTTTCTTCTAACCAATTTCGTATGTCTGGTTTTATATTGAGGTCTTTGATCCACTTGGACTTTAGTTTTGTGCAGGGTGTTAAATATGGATCTATTTTCATTTTTCTGAATGTAGACATCCAATTGGACCAGCACCATTTGTTGAAGATGCTGTCTTTTTTTCCATTGAATGGTTTTGTCTTTTTTGTCAAAAATCAAGTAACCATAGGTGTGTGGGTTTATTTATGTGTCTTATATTCAGTTCCGTTGATCCTTTCTGTTTTTATGCCAACACCATGCAGTTTTTATTATTATTGCTCAGTATGTATCCCAGAAGCCGAAACACACATGATATAAACTCACTTATAAGTGGATAGTAGAACTATAAGATATGATAAACATACTAAAATCTGTACACCTAGAAGCTAAACAAGAAGGAAAATCCAGGGTAAGAGGAAAGGAGCCTATCTCAGAAGGCCTCTGAAAGACTCTACCTAGCAGTGTTATCAAAGCAGATATTAAGACTCATAACCAAACCTTTGGCAGAGTGCATGGAATCATATTAAAGGGGGGGTCATATGACCTGGAGAGGACAGGAGCTCTACAAGTACAAAATATATCCGGGCACAGGGGTCTTCTATAAGACTGTTTCTCCAATCAAGGACCACTTACGGATATAACCTAGAACTTCTGCTCGGATGTAACCCATGGTAGCTCATTACCCGAGTGGATATCCTAATAAGGGGAACAGGGACTGTTTCTGACATGAACTCAATGGAGGACTTTGCAGCCAGTCCTGAAGATACCTAATAAACCAGGACCAGATGAAAGGGGAGGAGGTCCTCCCCTATCAGTGGACTTGGAAAGGGGCAGGGAAGATCAGGGAGGGAGGGTAGGATTGGGAGGGAATGAGGGGGCAGGATATAGCAAGGATACAAAGTTAACAAAATGTAACTAATATTAAAATTTTTTTAAATATTCAAGGAAAAATGATATGATAAACATACTAAAATCTGTACACCTAGAATCTAAACAAGAAGGAGAACCTGGGGTAAGATGATCAATCCTCACTTAGACAGACAAATGGGATGGACATTGGAAGTGGGAGAAAACAAGAAACAAAACAGGAGCCCAATAAAAGGCTTCTGAAAGTCTCTAACCAGCATTTTATAAAAGTAGATGCATTTTATGAAACCTTTATATAAAACATTTTATAAAACCTTGGGCAGAGTGCAAGGAATCATATGAATGATCAGGGAGTTAGTAAGATCTGGAGAGGACAGGAGCTCTACAAGGACCAAATATATCTGGGCACAGGGGGTCTTTTCTGAGACTGATTCTTCTCCAACCAAGGCCCATACAAGTATATAACCTAGAATTGCAGCACAGAAGTAGCCCATGGTAGCTCAGTATCCAAGTACGTACCCTAGTAAGGGGAACATAGACTGTCTCTGACATGAACTCAGTGACTGGCTCCTTGAACCCCCCCCCTCCGAGGGAGGAGCAGCCAGTCCTGATGAGACCTGATAAGCTAGGGTAAGATGGAAGTAGAGCAGAACTTACCCTATCAGTGGATTTAGATAGGGGCAGAGAGGAGATGAAGGAGTGAGGAAGGGGGCTACACCTGGGATACAAAGTAAAATAAACTGTAATTAATATGAAAAATAAAATTTAATTAAAAATATGAAAGTCTAATAAAATTCTCTAAAAATAACTATAAAATATTATTTAAAAAAATGTTTCAAAGCCTGAACACAGTTATCAATAACTTCAAGATATCAAAACCTCACAATCAAAAGCCACATCAATCTCATCATGATATAGGATAAACATACTAAAATCTGTATAACTAAAGAAACTAAGCAAGAAGGAGGACCCTGGGTAAGATGATCAATCCTCACTCAGAAATACAAATGAGATGGACATTGAAATAAGGAGAAAATGGGAAAAAGAACAGGAGCCTACTACAAAGAGATTCGGAAAGACTTTACCTAGCAGTGTATCAAACCAGATGCTGACACATAAGCAAGGTTTGGGCAGAGCACAGGGAATCTCATGAAAGAAGGGGAATAGTAAAACCTGGCAAGGACAGGAGCTCCACAAGAAGAGCAACAGGTTCAAAAAATCTGAGCACAGGGGTCTTTTCTGAGACTGATACTCCAACCAAGAACAATGAAAGGAGATAACCTAGAACCCCTGCACAGATGTAGCCTATGGCAGCTCAGTGTCCAAGTGGGTTCCCAAGTACAGAGAACATGGACTGTCGCTGACATGACCTCAGTGGCTGGCTCTTTAATCACCTCCCCGTGAAGGGAGAGCAGCCTTGCCAGGCCACAGAGGAGGGCATTGCAGCCAGTCCTGATAAGCTAGGGTCAGATGAAAGGGGAGGAGAACCTCTTCTAAGAGTGGACTTTGAGTAGGGCATAAGAGGAAATGAAGGATGAAGGGTGGGGTTGGGAGGGATAAAGGGATGGGGCTACAGCTGGTATACAAGATGAATAAACTGTAATTAATATAAAAATTATAAATTTGGGGGCAGGGCAAGATGGCAGCGCAAGGAGGACTCTCATTCTGACCAGCAGCACAGCAGGATCGGCACAATGACCAGTAATCAGAACTCGAGGGAATAAAGCACAAGCGATTGTGTTTCTCAGGTAAGAGGATACCCCACGGTGGGGGATTCAATCAGCTTTTAACTCACAGCCCAGAGCCACACCAGTGTGCTCTGGTCACAGTCCCAGACTGAACTGTGTACATCACAACATCAGAGACTGGAATTTCCAGTCGAGAGATAACCCCCCTTTGCAGGAAACGATTGGGACCGACCTTAGGTCACCCAGACATCCCCTGGAAAAGACTCGGGGTCCGCGGGGGCCCCAGGAGCCAGCCCGGAGCCAGCCCAGAGCCAGAGCCAGGGACCCAGGCTCCAGCACAGAGCCCTGCCTGCTCACATGATTCGCCACCTCAGATAGAACTGTGGGCCCCAGGGCACCAGAGACTGTGTTTCACTGTCTGGTGCAAACCCACAGGGAGGGAAACGGCTGGTTTGATCTCAGAACACTCATCCGACACCCCCGCCCCGAAAAGGTCTCAGGAAAATTACCCAGTTTAGGCAGATGCCCAGGCTCCCAAAGGCCGGAAAGGCGGACAGAGGCAGTTTCTGGGCGCTAGCTAGCTGGTGGAAACTAAGCAGTGTGCCCCAGGGCAAAAAAGAGACTATGAGTCCCTGTCTCCTGAGAATCCACAAGGAAGGAAGGAAACTGTACTGACTTAAACCACCCAATCCTTCTCTGGAAAAAGTCTCACAGACTGGCGGGGCCGAGCCGCCATCACTCAGCTGTGCTCCAGACACAGGCACAAACAGTTGCTGCGTGCCAGATGTCCAACTCGATCACAGCATCTGATCATTAAATTTACAGCAAGAAACCCAGAAACAGGGCAGCTGTCTTCAGGACTTCCCTGAGTGAGAGGAGAACCCTCTCGACTAACAAAGACCACAGTTACCACTCAGGTCTCTATCCCTGAGGTGAGCAGCAGCAACTCCTGAAAAAAATGCCAGCCATCCAGGGACTATACCCAAAAAGCTGAGAAGACTTCCTTCAGGAAAAACCAGCTTTCTGCCAAGGGGATTCTCTCCACCACAGGATCCACAGGAACCACCAGAAAATAATCCCAAACACCTAAAATAGCACAATGGGTAGAGGCCAACATAAAAGCACAAGCAACAAAAGACAGAGCAATATGGCATCTCCAGAACCCAGTCACCCAGGGGCAAGTAGCCCTGGACACCCCAGCATAACTGAAATCCAAGAAGATGACCTAACAACTATGCTCATGAAGCTGATAAAACAGGAAACAAATGAGATACATAAAGACATAGAGGAAGATAAACTCAAACAGAATATAGCCATCCATAAAGAAATAGAGGAAGTTGCAGCCAAACAGTTTATGGACTTTAAAAAGGAAATGCTTAAAGCACTGAATGAAATAAAAGAAACAGAGTTGAAGGAACTAAAAGAAAAACAGGAAAGTACAATCAGACAGGCGAAGGAAGTAAACAAAACAACTCAAGACCTGAAGATACAACTAGAAAAATTAAAGAAAACACAAATGGAGGAATAATGGAGAGGAAGAATTTAGGGAAGAAAACAGGAACTACAGAGGTAAGCATAACCAACAGACTACAAGAGATGGAAGAAAGAATCTCAGGTGTAGAAGATAATATGGAAGAAATAGATGTATCTGTCAAAGAAAATGTTAAATCTAAAAAATTCCTGACACAGACCGTCTAAGAAATCCAAGACAATATGAAAAGACAAAACCTAAGAATAATAGGTATAGAGGAAAAAGAAGATTCCCTTCACCAAGGCGCAGAAAACATTTTCCACAAAATCATTGAAGAAAATTTCCCCAAGTTAAAGGAGAGGCCAATAAAAATACATGAGGCCTACAGAACACCCAACAAATTTGACCAGAAAAGAAAAATCCTCCCACCACATAATAATCAAAACAGTAAGTATACAGAACAAAGAAAAAAAAAATACTAAAAGCTGCAAGGGAAAAAGGCCAAGTAACATATAATGGCAAACCCATTAGAATCACACCTGACTTTTCAACAGAGACTATGAAAGCCAGAAGGGTCTGGACAGATATCATGCAGACCCTAAGAGAACACAGATGTCAGCCCAGGGTACTATACCCTGCAAAGCTCTCAGTTTTCATAGATGGAGAAAACAAGATATTCAATGACAAAAACAAATTTCAACAATACCTACACACAAATCCAGCATTACAGGAGACACTGGAAGGGAACATACAAACAAGAAAATTAGCTTCTGTCAAGAAAAAACAGGAAATAATTAACCTTACTACAGTAAAACAAAAAACAACCAAGCACACAACCTTATGACCACAGCCAACATCAAAATCAAAGGATCTAACAGCCACTGGTCATTAATCTCTCTCAACATCAATGGACTTAATTCTCCAATAAAAAGACACAGATTAACAAAATGGATACGTAAACAAAACCCAGCAATCTGCTGCATACAAGAAACACAGCTAAGGCACAAAGATAGACATTACCTGAGGGAAAAGTGTTGGAAGACTACTTTCCAAGCAAATGGATCCAAGAAGCAAGCAGGAGTAGCCATTCTAATATCTGATAAAATAGACTTACAACCAAAATTAATAAAAAGAGATGGGGAAGGACACTTCATACTCATCAAAGGAAAATTCCACCAGGGAGACATCACAATCCTGAACATCTATGCCCCAAATACAAGAGCTCCCAAACTTGTTAAAGAAACATTGATAAAATTTAAACCACATATAGATCCACACACATTAATAGTGGGAGACTTCAACACCCCACTCTCAACAAAGAACAGGTCAACAAAACAGAAATTAAACAAAGAAACAATGTCTCTGACAGAGGTCATGAATCAAATGGACCTAACAGACATTTACAGAACTTTACACCCAAACACAAAAGAATTTACCTTCTTCTCAGCACCTCATGGAACCTTCTCCAAAATACACCATATAGTTGGTCACAAAGCAAGCCTCAACAGATACAAGAAGATTGAAATAATCCCTTGTATCTTGTCTGATCACCATGGAATAAAGCAGGACCTCAACAATAACAGAAATAGCAAAAAGGCTACACACATATGGAAACTGAACAACTTCTTACTAAATGACAGCTGGGTCAGGGAAGAAATAAAGAAATTAAAGTCTTCCTAGAACTCAATGAAAATGAAGTCACAACATACCCAAACTTGTGGGACACAATGAAAGCAGTGCTAAGAGGAAAGTTCATAGCACTAAGTGCCTTCAAGAAGAAATTCGAGACAGCTCATTCAAGCAATTTAATGGCTCACTTACAAACCCTAGAAAAAGAAGAAGCAGACACACCAAAAAGGAGTAGACGGCTGGAAATAATCAAACTCAGGGCTGAAATCAATCAATTAGAAACAAATAAAACAATTCAAAGAATCAATGAAACCAAGAGCTGTTTCTTTGAGAAAATCAACAAGATCGACAAACCCTTAGCCAAGCTAACTAAAAGACAGAGAGACACCACCCAAATCAACAAAATCAGAAATGAAAAGGGGGACATAACTACAGACACTGAGGAAATCCAAACAATCATTAGGACTTACTTCAAAAGTCTAAATGCCACAAAATTTGAAAATCTAAATGAAATGGACAATTTTCTTGATCAATTTGACTTACCAAAGCTGAATGAGGACCAGGTAAATCAATTAAATAGTCCTATATCCCCCAAAGAAATAGAAGCTGTCATCAAAAGTCTCCCATCCAAAAAAAAGCCCAGGACCAGATGGCTTCAGCGCAGAATTCTATCAGACCTTCAAAGAAGAGCTAACACCAATTCTCTTCAAACTATTCCACAAAATAGAAACAGAAGGAACATTACCAAACTCATTCTATGAAGCCACAGTCACCTTGGTACTAAACCTCACAAAGACTCAACAAAGAAAGAGAATTTCAGGCCAATCTCCCTTATGAACATTGATGCAAAATATTTAACAAAATACTTGCAAACCGAATCCAAGAACACATCAAAGATGTCATCCACTATGACCAAGTAGGCTTCATTCCAGGTATGCAGGAGTGGTCCAATATATGGAAATCCATCAATGTGATCCACCATATTAACAAACTGAAAGATAAAAACCACATGATAATCTCCCTAGATGCTGAAAAAGCATTTGACAAAATCCAACATCCATTCATGTTTAAAGTATTGGAAAGATCAGGGATACAAGACACATACCTAAACATTGTAAAGGCGATATACAGCAAGCCTATAGCCAACATCAAACTGAATGGAGAGAAACTTAAAGCAATCCCACTGAAATCAGGAACAAGACAAGGCTGCCCACTCTCTCAATATCTCTTCAACATAGTGCTGGAAATCCTTGCTAGAGCAATAAGACAGTTGAAGGAGATCAAGAGGATACAGATTGAAAAGGAAGAAGTCAAATTATCACTATTTGCAGATGATATGATAGTATACATGAGTGACCCCAAAAACTCTACCAGGGAACTCTTACAGCTGATAAACACCTTCAGCAAAGTGGCCAGATACAAAATTAACTCAAAAAAATCAGTAGCCCTCCTGTATACAAAAGACAAAATGGCTGAGAGAGAAATTAGGAAAACAATACCCTTCACAATAGCCACAAATGACATAAGGTACCTTGGTGTAACCCTAACCAAGCAAGTCAAAGACTTGTATGAAAAAAATTTCAAGTCTCTGAAGAAAGAATTAGAAGAAGATATGAGAAGATGGAAAGATCTCCCATGCTCATGGCTTGGCAAAATTAACATAATAAAAATGGCGATCTTACCAAAAGCAATCTACAGATTTAATGCAATTCCCATCAAATTGCCAACACAATTCTTTACAGACCTGGAAAGAAAAATTCTCAACTTCGTATGGAATAACAAGAAACCCAGAATTGCTAAAACAATCCTCTACCATATAAGATCTTCTGGAGGTATCTCCATCCCTGATTTCAAGCTGGACTGTAGAGCATCAATACTAAAAACTGCATGGTACTGGCATAGAAAAGGAATGGTGGATCAATGGAACCGAACAGAAGACCCAGAAATAAACCCACACACTTATGGACACCTGATTTTTGACAAAGATGCCAAAACCATACAATGGAAAAAAGACAGCATCTTCAACAAATGGTGCTGGTCTAACTGGATGTCTACATGTAGAAAAATGAAAATAGATCCATACTTATCACCCTGCACAAAACTGAAGTCCAAGTGGATCAAAGACCTCAACATAAAACCTGACACATTAAATCGGTTAGAAGACAAAGTGGGGAAGACCCAAGAACTCACTGGTACTGGAGACAACTTCCCGAACAGGACACCAACAACACAGGCTCTGAGAGCAACAATCAATAAATGGGACCTCATGAAACTGAAAAGCTTCTGTAAAGCAAAAGACACTGTCATCAAAACAAAGGGACTGCCTACAGATTGGGAAAGAATCTTCACCAACCCTTTATCTGACAGACAACTCATATGTAGTATATACAAGGAACTAAAGAAGCTGAAAAGCAGTAAACCAAGTAATCCACTTAAAAAATGGGGAACAGAGCTAAACAGAGAACTCTCTGTAGAGGAATATCGAATGGCAGAGAAGCATTTAAAGAAATGCTCAACCTCATTAGCCATTAGGGAAATGCAAATCAAAACAAACCTGAGATTTCACCTTACACCCATCAGAATGGCCAAGATCAAAAACTCAAGTGACAACACATGCTGGAGAGGTTGTGGAGAAAGAGGAGCCCTTCTCCACTGCTGGTGGGAATGTAAACTTGTACAACCACTCTGGAAAGCAATCTGGCACTTTCTCAGACAACTAGGAATAGCGCTTCCTCAAGATCCAGCCATACCACTCCTAGGCATATATCCAAAAGAGGCTCAAGTACACAATAAGGACGTTTGCTGAACCATGTTTGTAGCAGCTTTATTTGTAATAGCCAGAAGCTGGAAACAGCCCAGATGCCCCTCAACTGAAGAATGGATGCAGAAACTGTGGTACATCTATACAATGGAATATTACTCAGCAATGAAAAATAAGGAAATCATGAAATTTGCAGGTAAATGGTGGGACCTGGAAAGGATCATCCTGAGTGAGTTGTCCCAGGAGCAAAAAGACACACGGTATATACTCACTCATGTTAACTTACAACATAGGATAAACCCACTAAAATCTGTACATCTAAACAAACTAAGCAAAAGAGAGGAGCCTAACTAAAATGCTCAATCCCCATCCTGAAAGGCAAAGAGGATGGACATCAGAATAAGAAGAAAACAGGAAACAACCTAGGAACCTGCTACAGAGGGCCTCTGAAAGCCAGAAGAAAACAGGAAAAAACCTAGGAACCTGCCACAGAGGGCCTCTGTAAGCCTCTGCCCTGCAGACTATCAAAGCAGATGCTGAGCCTGATGGCCAACTGTCTGGGCAGAGTGAATGGAGTTTTATGTAAGAAGTGGGAAATAGTAAGAGCTGCAGAGGACAGGAACTCCACAAGGAGAGCAACAGAACAAGAAAATTTGAACACAGGGAACTTCCCAGAGACTCATACTCCAACCAAGGACTATTCATGGAGATAACCTAGAACCCCTGCATAGATGTAGCCTATGGCAGTTCAGTGTCCAAGTGGGTTCCATAGTAATGGGAAGAGGGACTGCCTCTGACATAATTTGATTGGCCTGCTCTTTGATCTCCTCCCCCTGAGGGGGGCGCAGCCTTACCAGGCCCCGGAATATGAAAATGCAGCTACTTCTGATGAGAACCGATAGTCTAAGGTCAGAAAGAAGGAGAGGAAGACCTCCCCTATCAATGGACTTGGGGAGGGGCATGCATGCAGAAAGGGGAGCAAGGGTGGAATTGGGAGGGGAGGAGGGAGGGGGTTATGGGGGGATACAAAATGAATGAAGTGTAATTAATAATAAAAATAATAATAATAATTAAAAGAAGAAAAAATACATAAATTTAATTAAAAAAATGAAAATATGTTGAGATTGAAAATAAAATATAGTTGGCATGGTGTGGTAGAACACATCTTTAATTCTAGCACTTGAGGAGGAAGAGACAGAGTGATTGCTGTGAGTTCTAGGCCAGCCTGGTCTACATAAGCTCAGGACAGCCATGCTTACACAGAGAACATCTGTCTTAAAAACCAAAAACAAAATAAAGTAAAATATTGCCAATTATGTTTTAGGAGACAGATAAAAATTTTTGTGAGTTTTTATGATTTTATTAGAACACTAAGATTAAAATCAGACAGCCTTAACAGTGAACTATCAAACAATGCTCAGTGAGTTGATGAGGTAGCTTAACAGTGAACTATTAAACAATGCTCAGTGAGTTGATGTGGTAGGTACTAGTTGGGATCTCATCAAGAGAGCTCTTTGCAGCATGAAACATTTAGAGCGTGATAAGCAATATGTTCTGACTATTTCCACATCATTTGACAAATTATGCTCTCTTATTTTTATGTTATCTGCATTCTAAGATCCTAGACTTATCTAGTAACCCTTGGTTCCACTTCCAGCACCTTAAACCGAATAAGAACCAAAGAACACACACACAAACAAACATGTATTTACAATTATTCTTTTAATTCTTTGCCACTTTTTTTTTTAGCATTACTAACTATTGTTTCCTCACAATATTTGTCCTGGATTCTCAACTCTTTTCTCTAATTGTAACTATAAATAATCTCCTAATGTTTCGTAGTTTAAATGAGATACACACATAAGGACTGTAAAGTGGATCATTGCAGCTCTGAGATCTAGATCCAAATGTATTTACTCCGCATTTGCACTTGCGTATGTGTTAGAAGTACTACGTCTAAACGACGAGTGCCAGTTATACCAGAACACACACCACACAATAAAATTAAGTTTCTTTCTGCGGTCTTACAGTACTGTATATTTGTTGCCTTTATCTATGCTTTTCTTAATACAAAGACTTTTATCACTCTGTAGCTTACATAGAACAAAAATACCCTGAGATACTTTCAAGTATAAATCAAACAATCACAAAAAACTGGTACTTACAGATTGTAGAAGGAGGTTCCCTAAAGCCCTACCTTTAACTAGCTAGTTAAAGATACAGAGGACAACTCCCAGAAACAGCTAGCTCTAAAATTAAAAAAAAAAAAATCAAATGTGGCTCCCAGCATAACTTAAGCATAATCACTGTATGTAGAAAACTACACACATCGAGTCCGGCACTTGTGCTTACAGTCTCACCAAAGTACCATCTAACACTTCACATACTCCCAAATTTCCCCTAATCACCTTGGAGACCCTACAGATCCTTGCCTTATTCACTTCTTTAAATATCATTCCCAAAGTTCCGTGTTGAATCACTGTGTTTCGCTGACAATGCTGGCCTTGTTTTTCTTTTTTTTTTTTTAATTTTAAATTGTTTCTTTATTATTATTAATATTCATTACGATTAATTCACTTTCTATCCTGGCTATAACCCCCTCCCTCATGTCTTTCAGGTTCCACCATACCTCCCTCCACTTATAAGTGGCTAATATTCACTTATAAGTGAGTGATCCATGTGTGTCTTTCTGTTTGTAGGTTAGCTCACTCAGGATGATATTTTCTAGTTCCATCCTTTGCCTGCAGTTTCATGCTATTCTTGTTTTTTATTATTGTAATGTATTCCATTGTATAAATGTACCGCAGTTGTGGTATTAGGGAACCCACTTGGATACTGAGCTGCCTGCCATGGGCTACATCTGAGCAGGGGTTCTAAATTATATCCATCTGCAGTTCTTGTTTGAAGTACCAGTCTCAGAAAAGCCCCCTGTGTCCAGATTTTTGGTTCTGTTGCTCTCCTTTTGGAGCTCCTGTCCTCTCCAGGTCTTCCAATTTTCCCTTCTTTCATGAGATAACCTGTACTCTGCACAGTGTTTGGTTATGAGTCTCAGCATCTGCTTTTATACACTGCTGGGTAGAGTCTTTCAGAGGCCTCCAGTGGTAAACTCCTGTTCTGTTTCCTGTTTTCTCTTTCTTCCAGTGTCTATCCCTGTACTCCTATCCTTCCCTCCCCATTCAAACCCATCCCCCACCACTCCTGATATCTCATCTAGTTCCCCTTCTCAGTTTGATTCAAGTATCCCCCATTGGGCCCCTCTTGTTACTTAGATTTGTGTGTGTGTATTGTTCTTAATTTTTTGCTTTATTATTATTATTATTATTTTACAATTTATTGACTTTATATCCCAGTTGTAGCCCCTTCCTTTCTCTCCTCCCAATACCACCCTTTATCCCTCTTCCTTCCCCATTCCTCTCCTGTAGTTTACTGATAGGGGAGGTCCCCCACCCCTACTATCTGACCCTAGCCTATCAGGTCGCATAAAGCTGTTATAAACATAGCTGAGCAAGTATCTTTGAACTATGGTGGATCATCTTCTGGGTATATGCCAAAGGATCTAAAGTTTAGCTGGGTCTTGAGTTAGATCTAATTCAAATTTTCTGAGAATTTGCCAAAGTGATTTCCAAAGTGTGCACTCCCACCAGCAATGGAGGAGTGTTTCCATTAGTCCAGATCCTTGCCAGCATGAGCTGTCCCTTGAATTTTTTGTTTATTATAAAAAGCCATTCTGATGGGCATAAGATGAAATCTCAGATTTGTTTTGATTTGCAATCCCTGGTGACTAATAATGCTGAAATTTTCTTAAAGTGTTTCTCAGCCATTAGATATTCCTCTGTCGAGAACACTCTGTTTAGATCTGTACTCCATTTTTTTATAATTGGATTATTTGGTTGGTTGATTAGTTTCTTGAGTTTTTTTTTAAATATATTTTAGATGTCAGCCCTCTGTCAGATGTGGAGTTGATGAAAATCTTTTCCTGTTTTGTAGGCTGTTGTTTTGTCTTTTTTGATGTACTTTTGCCTTACAGCAAGAACTTTTTTGTTTCATGAGATTTCATTTACTGTTGATCTTAGAGCCTGAGTTGTTGGTGTTCTCTTTAGAAAGTTGCCTCCTGTGCCAATGAGTTCAAAGCTATTCCCCAATTTTTCTTCTGTCAGATTCCGTGTTTCCAGATTTATCTTGACGTCTTTGATCCACTTGGACTTCAGTTATACGCAGGGTGATCAGTATGGGTCGATTGGCATTCTTCTACATGCAGACATTCAGGTAGACCAGTAGCATTTGCTGAAGATGATTTTTTTCATTGTATAGTTTTGGCTTCTTTGTCAAAAATTAATTGTCCATAGGTGTGTGGATTTAATTCCCTGGTTTTGATTACATTGATCAACTTGTTTGTTTTTATTCCAGAACCATGCAACTTTTATGACTATTGCTTTCTAGTACCACTTGAAAAGAGAGATGGTGATACCTCCAGAATTTCCTTAATTGAACAAGATGGGTTTTTTAGCTTTAATGGGTTTCTGTTTTTCCACATTGAGTTTAGTATTATTCTTTCGAAGTCTATGAAGATTTGTGTTGGAATTTTGATGGGAATTGCATTGAATCTGTAGATTGCTTTTGGTAAGATGTCCATTTTTACCATGTTAAACCTACTGATCCATAAACATGGGAAGTCTTTCCATCTTCTGATATCTTCTTTAATGCTTGTCTTTAAAGACTTGATGTTCTTGTCATACAGGTCTTTTACTTTTTTGTTTAGAGTTACACCAAGATGTTTTGTATATTTTATATCATTTGTATACAGAAGGGCTACTGCTTATTTTTAGTTAATTTTATATCAAAGTATTTTGTTCAAGGTATTTATCAGCTGTAGTAGTATCCTGGTAGAATTTTGGGGGTCACTTATGTATACTATTATATCATCTGGGATTAGTAATACTCTTCAATTTTTATTCCCTTGATCTTCTTTAGTTGTTTTATTGATCTAATTAATACTTCAAGTACTATATCAATATATGTCTTGTCTGTGATTTTAGTAAAATTGTTTTTGTGTTTCTCTCCAGTTTTTTGTTTTGTTTTGTTTTGTTTTAGTGTTTACTATAGGAATGCTGGATATTACAATTATTGTGTTTAGGCATGTGCCTTGTATCCTTGATCCCTCCAAGATTTTATCAGGAAGGGGTGTTGGATTTTGTCAAAACCTTTTTCAACAGCTAATGAGATGGTAATGTGGCTTTTTTGTTTTTTACCTTTCATTTTGTTTATATAATAGATTACATTGTTCGATTTTTTTATGTTGAATAGTCAGTGTCCATGAATCCCTGGGATAAAGCTTTCTTGATCATAAAGGATGATGTTTGTTTGTTTTATAATTTTTATTTTTTATATTAATCACAGGTTATTTACTTTATGTGCCAGTCATAGCCCTCTCCCTCATTCCCTCCCAATCCCACCCTCCCTCCCTCATCTCCACCCATGCCCCTTTTTCTAGTCCAATGATAAGAGAGGTCCTCCTCCCCTTCCATTTGACCCTAGTTTATAAGGTATCTTCAGGACTGGCTGCAATGTCCTCTTCTGTGACCTAGCAAGGCTGCTCCTCCCTCGGCGGAGAGGGGGAGGTCAAAGAATCAGCCATTGAGTTCATGTCAGAAATAGTTCTTGTTCCCCTTACTAAGGCACCCATTTGGATGCTGAGCTACCATGGGCTTGGATTCTTTTCGCGAGTATCTTTTTGTAATTATATTTATGTACAGAAAACTTAGCAGTGCACATAAACCACTCTTTTAGTGGTGAGTTCTTTAGCCTTTGCCTTTTCCAGCTTGGCAATATGAGCCAGAGATTTAGAACTCAGAACATGGCCTCCCCAGTGACGGCAGATCTCATCATATCTGTCATTGTAATTGTTCCTAATAGCCTCCACCAGTTTAGCCAGAGCACCCTTATCTTCTGCATTAAACTGTGTGAAAGTAATAGTGGTGCAAGTCTTCCTGCAAGTCCCATGGACCAGCAGCCCCAGCCTGGCCTTTCCCTTGGCCAGTAGGGGACCCCCATCTTTCAACACAGGACAGGTTAGGAAAACCATCAGCTCAATGGGGTCTACATCATAGTCAATCACCACCAGATGATCCTTTTTGCTTTCTGCCAAGGTGGTGACTGTATTGACACCTACTCAAAGGAAAGGTGGGCTTTTATTTGGGATGTCTCCTTTCCCAGCAGCTTTCTTCTCAGCATGGGCCAAAAGCCTCTGCTTTTCTCCTGCTTTGTCTCCGGCCTGTACTTGTGGGCAAGCTTAAGCAGCTGTGTAGTTCTTTGCCAGTCCAGGGCCTTGGTGAACTGGTTCATGGCAGGAGGTACTTTAAGCCACTTATAGAGAATGACCTTTTGACCTTTGACGTTGCAGGCTAATGTAAGCAGCCATTTTATCAAGTATGTGAGCTCTTTTTTGGGCTGGATATCCTGCCCAATGCCAAAGTTCTTGGGCCTTTTCTCAAATAAAGAATTGACCACCTTTTTGGCCTTCTGTTTCTTCATGACAGTAAGGACCGGGGCCACCTTCTTCCATTTGATCTTCATTCTTTTTGGTATCTTGCTGAGATAGAGGAGAGAGCTGTATGCAAGTATTTTATTAAGCATTTTTGCATCCATGTTCATAAAGGAGGATGGTCTGAAATTCTCTTTCTTGTTTGAGTCTTTGTGTGGCTTAGGTATCAGGGTGACTATGGTTCATAAAAGAAATTAGGCAGAGTTCTTTCTGTTTCTATTTTGTGGAGTAATTTGAGGAGTAGTGATATTAGCTCTTTGTAGATTTAGTAGTATTTGGTAGAACAAACAAACAAAAAAACCATGAAACATTCAGCACTGGCCTTTATTGTTTTGGAGCCTTTTAATGGTGGTTTCTATTTCTTTAGGGCTATAGGTTTATTTATGTTGTTTGCCTGATCTTGATTCAGCTTTGATAAGTGGTATCTATCAAGAACATCATCCATTTCATTTAGATTTTCCAACTTTGTGGAGTATAGTTTTTTCAATTTATTTTTTATAAATTACTGTTTATTCACTTTGTATCCAGTCTGTACCCCCCTCCCAATCCCACTCTCCCTCATTTCCTCCCATACCCTTTCCCAAGTCCACTGATAGGGAGGTTCTCCTCCACTTTCCTCTGACCCTACCTATCAGGTCTCACCCTCCCTCCCTCTTCTCCCATTCCCTTGCCCTTGTCTACTGCGGAGGAGTTCTCCACCATTGCTATCTGCCCATAGCTTGTTAGTTCTCATCAGGACTTTTGTATTCTGAGGGTGATTCTTGTAACTGTAATTTCTGTTCTCTTACCTGGGTTTTCCGTCTTCAGCATTCCCTCAGTTTGTGCTTTGTTTATTGCTTCTGTTTTCATATTCAGGCCTTCAACAGTTTTACTCATTTCCTTACCTGTTTGATTGTATTTTCCCTTATTTAAGGGGTTTATTAACCTCTTCTTTAAATGTCTCTTTCATCTTCATATGATTGAATGTGAGGTCATTTTTTTATGTTTCAGCTGTGTTATGATATCCAGGGTTTGCTGTAGTCAGATAGCAGAGCACAGGTGGTGCCATACTGCTTGGCTTCCTGTTGATTTTGTTCTTATTCATGCCTTTACCCATCTGGGTGCCCATTTCTGAGATTATCTTTGTTGGATGAGTGGGTTTGGATGGTGTTTGTTTCTGCTCTGTCCTCTAGTCTGAGTGTCCTCGTGTTCCAGTGACTAAGGAGTTCTCAGATCCATTAGGGTGTCTCCCCTGGTGTATTTTTTTGTGGCCTCTTTGACCACTGGGGTTTTGGGTGTTAGCTAACCTTCCCTCTAGGGTCTTTAGTACTATCATGGCCTGAGGTCCCTGGTGCCAGAGTGGCTTCCCTGAAAGTAGGCAGAGTTTGGGGCCAGAAATCGAAGTGCAATTTAAGGCTTTTGTGTGTGATTTCGGGGGACCTGGCAGGAAGGGACTTGAAGGGGAAGGGCATTACCTGGTTGCCCCTGGTACTGGCATACCTCTGGGAATAAAGGCAGAGTAGTGGGCAGGAGAGTGACAACATGGAGCAGGTGACAACATGCAGTTTACTGTTGTTGCGTGTGCTTCGCACATCTTTGCTTTGTGTAATATAGGATAAACATACTAAAATCTATAGCTCTGAAGAGGATAAACAACAAGGAGGACCCTCGGAAAGCTGCTTAATCCTTATTCAGAAGGGAAAACAGGATAGACCTCGGAAATAGGAGAAGACAAAGAACAGGACAGGACCTTTCACAGATAACCTCTGAGACTCTACCCAACACGGTATCAAAGGAGATATTGAGACTCAAACTTTGGACAGAGTGTCAGAATCTTTATGGAAGAAGAGGGAGATAGAAAGACCTGGAGGGAACAGGAACTTTACAAGGGGAAAAACAGAGCCAAAATACCTGGGCCCAGGGGGAGCTGCAGAGAAGGAAACTCCAAGTAGGAACCATGCATGGAGAGGACCTCGATGCCCTGTTCAAAGGAATTCCATAGGCTGCTCAGTTTCCAAGTGGTTTCCTAGTAAGGAGTACAGGGGCTGTCTCTGACATAAATGCAGTGTCTGGCTCTCTGATCACTTCCCCCTAGTGGGTGCAGCCTTGCCAGGCCACAGAGGAAGATTATGCAGCCTACTTTGATGAGACCCGATAAGCTAGGGTCAGATAGAAGAGGAAGAGGTCCTCCCCTATCAAGGAACTAGGAAAAGGGTATAGAATGAGAAGAGAGAGGGTGGGTGGGACTGAGAGGAGACAAGGGAGGGGGCTGCAATGGGGATACAAAGTGAATAAATTGTAATAAACATATAAATAAAATAAAATTTAAAAATATATTGTAATACAGAATTTCACATTAATTTTGTTGTTTAGTGCTTAACTCAGAAAATACAACTTCTGTAAATTCTATCATTCGTTTTTCAAAATATTAACAATACCAGTAATCAGTGAGCAACAAATGATAGATGCTTAGTAAATACGTTTTAAATGGTGAGTGAATGATTGACAAGATTTCAGGACACAGCCTGACTTTTTTCACAAAACTGTGTTTCACAAAAGGCTATAATCAGTTCCATAAACTCTTTGTTATGGATTTTATCTTCATGCAGCATTTATTGAAATAATTGAATCTAGATTTCATAAGAAATGAAATCTGATAGAATGCCGATAGAATATACTATTAGAATTCTTTTTTATTTCTTCTGAGCTTTTCTTTTAAAAAACTAATCCGTAAAATCCACTCTCTCTTAGTAGTGCTAATATTAGAAAATTTCTGTTGTCACTTGTTAATTTATTTAAAATACATTGAATTATTTATGTTATGACTCTTCATGATTTGTATCTACTGGTTTTAGTTTATCTGCAAAATGTCTCTCTTTTACATGGATTTATAACTTTTTATATATTAGTTAAAACTATATTCCATGATTAAAATTATATTTCATAGTTTTAAGCCACAGATTGTACAATACACCGTTCTCACAGTGAGCACTTGACAGATTGCCGGAGCACTGGACATGGATGGCCAAGTTGCCCAGATGTCCAGAGGTTAGATTGGTTTACCTTTCTACATTTCTGTAGTTTAAAGTAAGTGATGTGCAGAGTAAACCTCACCCCACTATTCCTGAGCTTCACACTTTCTTTTTTAGTCTTGAAATTATTTCCATTTTCTTCAACTCAATTCCTATCCTTAAGTTTTCTTACACATCTACAATTACTTGAGGGTAGAAGTCAGAACAACAGTCAAAGATTAAGTGAATTCACTGCTATGAAAAGAGTTGCAAATACTGAACATCATTCAAAGGCTATAAACATTTTTATAAATGGCCTGGAATCAGATCGTTATGTCAGAGTGTATCTTTCCTTTTGTTAATATAGTTTACTATCCTCCCCCTTTAATCAACAGCTGAACTAATTGTTTTTATCAACCTTTTCTCAAGGTTGCTGTATTTATAAAGCCTCTCTAGAGAAGCCACACCAACAAAACATGTACAAAGAAAATGAAATTGATTGTGGTGATTTTATGCACGATTATCTAGGCTGAGAAACACCTACAAACTGTAAATTCAGAAAAATCACTGGTATCATTTATTTTAGAATCCAGATGCAAAGTCAATCATGTAAATTCTATTTTGATTGTCAGAAAATGTGAAAAACCTGGCTTATATGGTGAGCAGGGAAAAAAGAGGGGCATCCTTACTGTCTACATTTTGTTGTTTATGATTCCCACTTGTAGATTCAAAGACCATCTGTTTCACTGAATTCATGTATCTCATCACAAATCTCAACTGGAAACAGCATCACAAACATAACCAAGGCTGGGGGGAGATTTAAAGTGGCCACTATCAGCTCATTCAAGTAGCTACACAGAATTGGTTCTACACAGAATATGGCTCTACTTCATAAAATGATTCAGAATCTAAAAACAAGGATACAACTAACCACCCATAAAAATTTAGGCCAGATAGCCACACCAAATCCACTAGCAATATTATAATTCCAGGTTCCAAGGTCAAAAACCCAATGTGGATAAGCAAGGAAATACATCTTCTCTTCTCAAGAAATTAGCATCCCTATTGTATTTTTCCTAGAGAAAAGTAACTAGAACAATGATTCAAATATATCTGAGGAACTCAAAGAGTGTATGAACAACTCATTTAATAAGGATCATGAAAACACAAAAAGTTGAATGAAACAATGAAAACAATTCAAAACATTTCATAAAAAAAAATAGAGTTTCTGAATCAAAGCCAAAATAAAATAAAAGTTGAAAAGAAGTACCCAAAAATTAGAGTAAAAAAACTCAATAGAAAGTCTGATCAACATATTGGAAGTGGAAAAAAAATACCAGGTATTAAAGACAAGAGAGAAGGATCACTTAAGTAAATATCTATATATGTATATATATGTGTATGTATATATGTATGTATATGTATATATGTGTATGTATATGTATATATATGTATGTATATGTATATATGTATATATGTTTGTATATATGTATATTTATATATACACACATATATATGCATAAATATGTATATACACATATATATATAAATATGTATATATATTATATATAAACACACACATGTGTTTGTGGAGGGGGGAAATCTTGGATACAATAACATTTCTAAACCTATGAGTTATAGATATAGAAGAACAAGATAACACCTAGCCTCAGACAAATGTTAAAATGGCAACGTGTTCCTCTTTACATGAAACTCAGAGGGGAATGTCAAAGCCTTCCTCTGGTCCATTTGTGGATATTAATAATGGGTGCAGAACATATCCAACATAATTTTTCCCAGTATGTTTATAGCCTGAAAACTGGTCCCCTGCTGAAACAGCTACTATTAAACCTGCATCCCTGATTCAGCTGTATATCAAAATTGTTTTTCTATATGGTATAATATTTACTCCTGGTTGAGCTCCGTGCTATGACTCTGCCTCCATGCTCAACTCTATATAAAAAGCAAACTGAGCCCTCCTGCTTCCTCAAACCTTCCTCCCAATCTTCCACAAAACTCACTATTTGGCTATTATTTGGCTATGGGTATTGGCATCTGTTTCCATTTGCTGATGGATGAAACTTCTCAACTGTTATTCTAGGCTTCTGTTTACAAGCATAAATAGTATCATTAATAGTGTCAGCTGTTGGGCCTCTCCCATGGATGAGTCTCAAGTTGGACCAGTCATTGGTTTGCCATAGACATAGACATTCTCAATTTCTCCTCAAAATTTATCCCTACACTTCTTCTAGGCAAAACAAATGTTGGGTTGAAGATTTTATGGATGTAATGGTGTCCTCCTCCCTTCACTAGAAGTCATACCTGCCTATAGAAGGTGGCAACTTCAGGCTCCAATTCCTCTGCTGGTAAGAGTCTCAGCTAGGGTCATCTCCACAGCCACCCAGGAGCCTGCCCTATCCCAGGGATGGCCTCCCTCCTGATTTCTGTTCTTTCTCCTGGTCCTCCCCCTGCAACATACCCCAACTCTCTTCACACCTTATCCCCACTCCTGTTGCTCTCCCCAGCCCATCTCCCATCCAGTTCCCTCCTTCTACCTACCATATCTATGTCTTCTGAGTGCGACCACAAGAAGACATACAGAGTAAACTAATAATGGCCCATGGGGGAATCACAAAGTCTTAACCACCAACCAAAGAGCATGCATGGAATGGACCTAGATTCTCTTCACATATATAGCAGGTGACCAGTTTGTTCTTCATATGAGTCCCCTAACAGTGGGAGTAGGGACTGTCTCTGGCTCTGTTCCCTGCATTTGAAACCCTTTCCTGTAGCTGGGCTGCCTTGTCTCATCTCATGGCGAGGGCTTTTAGTCCTTCTGGAACTTGATGTGCCAGAATAGGCTGCTGCCCCTTGAGAGCCTTTTCTGAGAAGAAATAAGGTGGAGTAATTGGAGGAGGGGAATGTGAGGGTAGGACTAGGAGGAGATAAGGTAGGGGCCTGGGATCAAGCTGTAAATTGATTACATAAACAAAAAAAAAGGAAAAAAATCCAAGCTGAGTATCTGGTGTTCTACACTTTCTCCATCCAAGGACCCCATCCACTCAACCCCAGCTATTTTTTTGTCTGTGTGTGTGTGTGTGTGTGTGTGTGTGTGTGTTTGTATCATTCCTTTCCCACCATACCATCCAAGTTAGGTCAATCAATAGAAGCAGGTCAAGAAATAACCAAGAAGTGAAGAAGGCAAACATAATTAAATAAGAAAAGGGAGTCATTTATTATCTGCAGATATGTCTCTATTCAAAAAAATATCTTAACAACTCTACTAAAAAAACTTCTCTAGATGATAAATATGTTTGGCAAATTATCAAGATACAAATTTCAAACACAAAATCATCAGCCTTCCTTTATACAAATGACAAAACCCTGAGAAAGAAATTGAGAAAATAATACTTTCCAAAATAACCTCAAAAAATTTGAAAGAAATAGAAGATTTGTATGATAAAACTTTAAGACAATGAAAAAAAAAATAAAGATCTGAGAAGACAGAAGAGTTTCTTCTCATGGATTTGTAGGATTAATACTGTGGACAATGATCACCCTACCAAAAGCAATTTATGATTCAATGTAAAACCTGTCAAATCCCCAATATGATAATTCACAGAAGTGGAAAAAATCTTAATAAACAGAGGGCTAGTAGTACAGGTATGTCTTAACAGCAATTGTCAAATGGACCACATGAAACTAAAAAGCTTCTATACGGTTAAAGTCATTGTCATCACACAAGTAGAAAGAGGCAGCCTACAGAATGGAAAACAATTAATTATTATCTTACATACCACAAAATATTAATATGTAAAATATACTGACTTCAAAAACTAAATATGTAACAAAAATAATGAATATCATGCAAAAACGGAATTTAAAATGGGTCAAGGAAATAAAAAAGTATTCTCAAGTACAAATGACTATAAAACATTAGAAAAATATTTCCAGCCATCTACTTCTTTTTGGTGTGTCTACTTCTCCTTTTTCTAGGGTTTTTAAGTGTGCCATTAAGTTGCTTGAATGCACTGTCTCGAATTTCTTCTTGAAGGCACTTAGTGCTATGAACTTTCCTCTTAGCACTGCCTTCATTGTGTCCCACAAGTTTGGGTATGTTGTGTCATCATTTTCATTGAGTTCTAGGAAGACTTTAATTTCTTTATTTCTTCCCTGACCCAGCTGTCATTTAGTAGCAAGTTGTTCAGTTTCCATGTGTATGTAGGCTTTTGGCTATTTCTGTTGTTACTGAGGTCAAGCTTTATTCCATGGTGATCAGACAGGATACAAGAGATTATTTCAATCTTCTTGTATCTGTTGAGGCTTGCTTTGCGACCAACTATGTGGTCTATTTTGGAGAAGGTTCCACGAGGTCCTGAGAAGAAGGTAAATTCTTTTGTGTTTGGGTGTAAAGTTCTGTAAATGTCTGTTAGGTCCATTTGATTCATGACCTCTGTTAGAGATAGTGTTTCTTTGTTTAATTTCTGTTTAGTTGACCTGTCCTTTGTTGAGAGTGGGGTGTTGAAGTCTCCCACTATTAGTGTGTGGGGATCTATGTGTGGTTTAAGTTTTATCAATGTTTCTTTCACAAATGTGGGTGCCCTTGCATTTGGGGCATAGATGTTCAGGATTGTGATGTCTTCTTGGTCGAATTTTCCCTTGATGAGTATGAAGTGTCCTTCCCCATCTCTTTTTATTAATTTTGGTTGAAAGTCTATTTTATCAGATATTAGAATGGCTACTCCTGCTTGTTTCTTGGGTCCATTTGCTTGGAAAGCCTTCTTCCATCCCTTTACCCTCAGGTAATGTCTATCTTTGTGACTTAAGTGTGTTTCTTGTATACAACAGATTTCTGGGTTTTGTTTACGCATCCATTCTGTTAGTCTGTGTCTTTTTATTGGAGAATTAAGTCCATTGATGTTGAGAGAGATTAATGACCAGTGGCTGTTAGATCCTTTGAATTTGATGTTGGCTGTGGTCATATGGTTGTGTGCTTGTTGCTTTTTGTTTTACTGTGGTTAGGTTATTTATTTCCTGTGTTTTCTTGAATGTAGCTAGTTTTCTTGGGTTGTATTTTCCCTTCTAGTGTCTTCTGTAATGCTGGATTTGTTTGTAGGCATTGTTGAAATTTGGTTTTTTGAATATCAATGAATATCAATGAAATTTGATATTCATTGAATATCATGATTTCTCCGTCTATGAGGACTGAGAATTTTGCAGGGTAAAGTAGCCTGGGCTGACATCTGTGTTCTCTTAAGGTCTGCATGATATCTGTCCAGACAACTAAGAATAGCACTTCCTCAAGATCCAGCCATACCACTCCTAGGCATATATCCAAAAGAGGCTCAAGTACACAAAAAGGACATTTGCTCAACCATGTTTGTAGCAGCTTTATTTGTAATAGCCCTAATTACCCTTGATTGTTTGGCATAGAAGCACCAAGATTCTCCTATAAAGTCCTTCCTGTACTGTAGGATTACCTCTATGAAGGAGTCAACTTAGAAATAGAATTTTATTAATTGCTTAGGTCTAAGTCTATCTAGGAACTGCTTTCATAATGTTGATATTTCCCCCAAAATATCAAGACTGAGATGCCTATGGAAGCTGCACACCCTCTCTCTGCCCCGAACAGGATCAGAACCAGAATTGGGACCCATTTAATCTTCATTGACATTGAGTAAAGGCCAGTATAAGTTCTCCCCCCTTCTTCATTATAGGCGTATATGTGGGGCATATCATAAGTTGCTACAGATGGAATAAGGGTGTGACTTGCCAGTGAGTCAGTGGAGGCAAATTTAGTCAAACTGATATGATAAGCAAGCTAGGTACATTTAGGGGAATGAAAGAATATGAATTCCTCTAAACTAGCTTTGGTTCATAGACATTTTAGCAAACAATATTCAAGATGAGTATTATAAGGTGAAGAACCAAAATCATAATTTGAGGAGGTGATACAGGTGCCCCTGCCTTGGCAAGATGACTCACCACTAGTAGTATGGGAACATAATTGTAGCCTCTGAAATGTGTTTCTAGCCAGTCTTCTCTACAATCTAATTTACTGACTCCTATGCCTCTCTTATACCCATACTATTTCACACCTTGAAGGGACGTAAGAGAGCAGAGGTCAACACAAAATTAGAGTTTCCCAGCCCTGTTTTGTCTGAGTTTCCATGTTCAAGATTGAGGCTGTTAGTGTTGGGTATACCAGGTTAGTAAACTCTGGTCAGTCTTATCTTTTAAGAGGTCTAAAGTCCAAGTAACAATCCATCTGTTATCATCATTAGTGGCTTTTTTTTTAATTGTGAGTGATGGATCCAGGCAATGACAACAGCCACTTTCATGGAAGCTGGGATGGTGAGGATAACTGAGCTAAGTAGAGTCCCTTCCAGACAGGTTCCAGAGTCTGGGCAGGCATCCAATTTTTCAAAGCATGTCTCCTGCTTAAAACTGGTAGATAGATTCAGAAGTAGGAGAAGGCAGGATTTCCTTCACATTCTGGTTAATGGCCTGGTGAACTTCCTGAAAAGTATACAAGGCCTTGAGAAGGGAGTGAGTAGACATTTCTGCCCAGGGACTATCTAAGAGATTGTGGGGATGTACATCATGGCATAAGCCAGGCAAAGGAGAGTATGTTGGCCTAATTTTTGCAATATTGAAACAAATTAATAATGAAGGAAATACATTCATTCTCAGTTTAGTTCATGGATAAGGCCCTGATGTATATCATGATAAGAGAGATCATGGTTAGATAAATGCTTAGATATATCAAGACAGACATTGGTTTCTTTAAAAAATAGTTGACATAAACCCTATCCTTTGAACACATAATGTACATATAAAATAAGAGATAAAACTTTTGCTTTGAACTCATAATGAGCATATAGATAAAACCACTGTTTAAAGTTATAATGAGCAAAAGTATCTATTTAGATATAGTTCTAATAAAAATAAAAACTTAAAATCAATAGTCATGCTATAACTCCCTTTTTATTGAAGATTGCATATATGTTTTTTTTTCATTCTTTATTTTTTCAGTTTTTCTTTATTAATTACACTATATTCATTTGTATACCCCCTGTGGATCTCTCCCTCCTCCCTTCTGTCCCAATCCCTCCCTTCTTTTACCCTCTGCATGCATGCCCCTCTCCAAGTTCACTGATGGGGAGGACTTCTTTTCCTTCCTTCTAATCCTAGTCAATTAGGTCTCATCAGGAGTGGATGCAGTATCTTCTTCTGTGGCCTGGTAAGGCTGCTTCCCCCTCAGGGGGAGGTAATTAAAGAGCAGGCCAAACAGTTCATGTCAGAGACAGTCCCTGTTCCTATTACAATGGAACCCACTCGGATACTGAACTGCCATGGGCTACATCTGTGCAGGGGTCTTAGGATATCTCCATGTATAGTCCTTGGTTGAAATATCAGTCTGAGGAAAGACCCCTGTGTTCAAATTTACTTGTTCTGTTGCTCTCCTTGTGAAGTTCCTGTCCTCTCCAGATCTTACTGTTTCCCACTTCTTTCATAAGATTCCCTGCATTCTTCCCAGAAGTCTCAGCATTTACATTGATAGTCTGCAGGGCAGACCTTTTCAGAGGTCTTCTGTGTCAGGCTCCTGACTTGTTCCCTCTTTATTTTTTTTTCTTTTTTTTTAATTTTATTTTTTTCTTATCAGTTACATTTTATTAACTCTGTATCCCAGCCGTGTCCTGATCCCTCATTCCCTCCCAGTCCCTCCCTCCCTCCCTCATCTCCACCCTGCCCCTTGCCAAGTCCACTGATAGGGGGGACCTCCTCCCCATTCATCTGATCCTGTTTTATCAGGGATCTTCAGGACTGGCTGCAAAGCTCTCCTCTGTGGCCTAACAGGACTGCTCCTCCCTTGGGGGGAGGGGAGGCCAAAGAGCCAGTCATTGAGTTCCTGTTAGAAATAGTCCTTGTTCCCCTCACTATGGGAAACCAATTGGTTACTGAGCTACGACAGGCTACATCTGAGCAGAGGTTCTAGGTTACATTCATACATGGTCCTTGGTTGCATGTCAGTCTCAGAAAAGACCCTGTGCCCAGATATATTTGATCCTTGTGGAGCTCCTATCCTTTCCTCATCAGACTAACTCCCCTTCTTTCTTATGATTTCCTGTACTCTCTCAAAGGTTTGGTCATGAGTCTTTGCTTTGAAAACACTGCTAGTTAGAGTCTTTCAAATGCACTCAGTAGACTCCTGTCATATGTTCAATGCATCCCATCTGTCTTTCTAAACGAGGATTGATAATCTTACCCCATGTCCGCTCTCTTGATTATCTTTTTTAGGTGTATAGATTTCATTATGTTTATCATATCTTATAGGTCTATATAAGTGAGTATATACCATGTTTATCTTTCTCTTTCTGGGATATTTCACTCAGGATGATCTTTTCTAGATCCCACCATTTGCCTGCAAATTTCATGATTTCCTCCTTTTTGATTGCTGAGTAGTATTCCATTGTGTAAAAATACCACAATTTCTGTACCCATTCCTCCATTGCTGGACATCTGGGTTGTTTCCAGGTTCTAGCTGTTACAAATAATGCTGCTGTAAACATGGTTGAACAAATATCCCTTTTGTGTACTTGAGCAAACTTTGGGTATATACCTAGCAGTGGTATAGCTGGGTCTTGAGGAAACACTATTCCTAATTGTCTTAGAAAGCGCCAGATAGATTTCCATAGTGGTTGTACCAGTTTACATTCCCACCAGCAGTGGAGGAGGGTTCCCCTTTCTCCACAACCTCTCCAGCATGTGTTGCCCCTTGAGTTTTTCATGTTGGCCATTCTGATGGGTGTAAAGTGATATCTCAGGGTCGTTTTGATTTGCATTTCCCTGATGGCTAATGAGGATGAGCATTTCTTTAAGTGTTTCTCTGCCATTCGATATTCCTCTGTTGAGAATTCTCTGTTTAGCTCTGTTCCCAATTTTTTAATTGGATTACTTGGTTTGCTGCTGTTCAGCTTCTTTAGTTCTTTGTATATACTCGATATTAATCCTCTGTCAGATAAAGGGTTAGTGAAGATTCTTTCCCAATCTGTAGGCAGGCGTTTTGTTTTGATGACAGGGTCCTTTGCTTTACAGAAGCTGTTCAGTTTCATGAGGTCCCATTTATTGATTGTTGCTCTTAGAGCCTGTGCTGTTGGTGTTCTGTTCAGGAAGTTGTCTCCTGTGCCAATGAGTTCTAGGCTGTTCCCCACTTTTTCTTCTAACAGATTTAGAGTATCTAGTTTTATGTTGAGGTCTTTGATCCACTTGGACTTTAGTTTTGTGCAGGGTGATAAATAGAGATCTATTTGCATTTTTCTGCATGTGGACATCCAGTTGGACCAGCACCATTTGTTGAAGATGCTGTCTTTTTTCCATTGAATGGTTTTGGCTTCTTTGTCAAAAATCGAGTATTCATAGGTGTGTGGGTTTATTTCTGGGTCTTCTATGCGGTTCCATTGATCCTTTTTTCTGTTTTTATGCCAATACCATGCAGTTTTTATTACTATTGCTCTGTAGTACAACTTGAGATCGGGGATAGAGATACCTCCAGATGATCTGCTGTTTTACAGGATTGTTTTGGTGATTCTGGGGTTTTTTTGTTTTTCTAAATGAAGCTGATAATCTTTTTTTCAAGGTCTGTACAGAATTGAGTTGGTATTTTGATGGGAATTGCATTGAATCTGTAGATTGCTTTTGGCAGGATGGCCATTTTCACAATGTTAATCCTACCAATCCATGAGCACGGGAGATCTTTCCATCTCCTGAGATCTTCTTCAATTTCTTTCTTCAGAGACTTGAAGTTTTTCTCAAACAGGTCTTTCATTTGCTTGGTTAGTGTCACACCAAGGTACTTTATGTTATTAGTGGCTATTGTGAAGGGTGTTGTTTCCCTAATTTCTTTCTCAGCCCTTTTGTCTTTGGTATATAGGAGGGCTTCTGATTTTTTTGAGTTGATTTTGTATCCTGCCACTTTGCTGAAGGTGTTTATCAGCTGGAGGAGTTCTCTGGTTGAATTTTTGGGGTCGCTCATATATACTATCATATCATTTGCGAATAGT
Source organism: Psammomys obesus (assembly GCF_907164565.1). NCBI lineage: Eukaryota > Metazoa > Chordata > Mammalia > Rodentia > Muridae > Psammomys > Psammomys obesus. The sequence continues at coordinate 3,591,929 of NW_026592118.1, read as the reverse complement.
GACACTTTGACCTCTTCCTTTCCAATTTGTATCCCCTTGATCTCCTTTAGTTGTCTTATTGCTCTGGCTAGGACTTCAAGTACTTTGTTGAAGAGGTAGGGAGAGAGTGGGCAGCCTTGTCTTGTCCCTGATTTCAGTGGGATTGATTTAAGTTTCTCTGCATTGAGTTTGATGTTGGCTATAGGCTTGCTGTATATTGCCTTTACTATGTTTAGATATGTGCCTTGTATCCCCGATCTATCCAAGACTTTAAAAATCAATGGGTGTTGGACTTTGTCAAATGATTTTTCAGCATCTATGGAGATGATCATGTGGTTTTTCTCCTTCAGTTTGTTTATGTGGTGGATTACATTGATGGATTTCCGTATGTTGAACCATCCCTTGCATGCCTGGGATGAAGTCGTGGTGGATGATATCTTTGATGTGTTCTTGGATTCGGTTTGCAAGTATTTTATTGAGTATTTTTGCGTCAATGTTCATAAGAGAGATAGGTCTGAAGTTCTCTTTTTTTATTGGGTCTTTGTGTGGTTTAGGTATCAGGGTGACTGTTGCTTCACAGAATGAGTTTGGTAATATTCCTTCTGTTTCTACTTTGTGGAGTAGTTTGAGGAGAATTGGTGTGAGCACTTCTTTGAAGGTCTCGTAGAATTCCACGCTGAAACCATCTGGCCCAGGGCTTTTTTTGGAGGGGGGACTGTGAATGACTGCTTCAATTTCCTTGGGGGATATAGGGCTGTTCATTCTTACTACCTGATCTTGACTTAATGTTGGAAGATGGAATCTATCAAGAAACTTGTCTATTTCATTTAGGTTTTCAAATTTTGTGGCATATAGGCTTTTTATTATGACCTAATAATTGTTTGAATTTCCTCTGTGTCTGTAGTTATGTCACCCTTTTCATCTCTGAATTTGTTGATTTGGATAGATTCTCTCTGCTTTTTAGTTAGTTTGGCTAAGGGTTTGTCTCTCTTGTTGATTTTCTCAAAGAACCAGCTTTTTGTTTCATTGATTCTTTGAATAGTTTTATTTGTTTCTAATTGATTGATTTCAGCCCTGAGTTTGATTATTTCCAGCCTTCTGCTCCTCTTGGGTGTATCTGCTTCTTTTTTTTCTAGGGTTTTCAGTTGGGCCATTAAGTTGTTTGTATGTGATATTACGAATTTCTTCTTGCAGGCACTTAGTGCTATAAATTTTCCCCTGAGCACTGCTTTCAATGTGTCCCATAAATTTGGGTATGTTGTGCCTTCATTTTCATTGAATTCTATGAAGTATTTAATTTCTTTCTTTATTTCTTCCTTAACCCAGCTGTCGTTGAGTAACAAGTTGTTTAGTTTCCATGTGCATGTAGGCTGTTTGTTATTTCTGTTGTTGTTGAGGTCCAGCTTAAGTCCATGGAGGTCAGATAGAACACAAGGGATTATTTCAATCTTTTTGTATCTGTTGAGGCTTGCTTTATGACCAACTATATGGTCTATTTTGGAGAAGGTTCCATGCGGTGCTGAAAAGAATGTATACTCTTTTGAGTTTGGATGAAAAGATCTGTGGACGTCTATTAGGTCCATTTGATTTAGGGTCTCTGTAAGTGTTTTTATTTCCCTATTTGTTTTCTGTCTAGTTGATCTGTCCCTTGGTAAGAGTGGAGTGTTGAAGTCTCCCACTATTAGGGTTTTAGGATCAATGTGTGATTTAAGCTTTAATATTGTTTCATTTACGAATGTAGGTGCTCTTGTATTTGGGGCATAGATATTCAAAATTGTGATGTCCTCTTGGTGGATTTTTCCTTTGATGAGAATATAGTGGCCGTCCTTATCTTTTTTGATTAACTTGGGTTGAAAGTCTATTTTATTAGATATTAGGATGACTACTCCCACTTGTTTTCTGGAACCATTTGCTTGAAAGACATTTTTCCAGCCCTTTACTCTGAGGTAGTGTTTATCTTTGTTGCATAGGTGTGTTTCTTGGATGCAACAGAATGATGGATCCTGTTTCCGCAACCATTCTGTTAGTCTGTGTCTTTTAATTGGGGAGTTGAGTCCGTTGATGTTGATAGAAACTAGTGACCAACAATTGTTACTTACTTTTGATGTGGTGTTGGTGGTGTCACTGAGTTTCATTGCTTGTCTTCTTTTGGTTTTTTTGTTGTGTAGTTATCTATTTCCTCTGTTTCCTTAGATTAGTTGTTTCCTTTGGTTTGGAGTTTCCCTTCTAGTAACTTCTGTAGAGCTGGGTTACTATGTAGATATTGTTTAAATTTGGTTTTGTCTTGGAATATCTTGAATTCTCCGTCTATGTTGATTGAAAGTTTTGCTGGGTATAGTACTCTGGGTTGGAATCTGTGGTCCCTTAAGGACTGTATGATCTGTACAGGCCCTTCTGGCTTTCATAGTTTCTGTTGAGAAATCTGGTGTGATTCTGATAGGTCTACCTTCATATGTTACTTGGCCTTTTTCCCTTGCTGCTTTTAGAATTTTTTCTTTGTTTTGTAGGTTCAGTGTTTTGACTATGATGTGACGTGAAGAATTTCTTTTCTGGTCTAGTCTACTTGGTGTTCTGTAGGCCTCTTGTATGTTTATGGCCATCTCCTTCTTTAAGTTGGGAAAGTTTTCTTCTACAATTTTCTTGAAAATATTTTCCGGACCTTTGAGCCTGATGTCTTCTTTTTCTTCTACTCCTATTATTCTTAGGTTTTGTCTTTTCATGGTGTCCTTGATTTCTTGGATGTTTTCTGTTTGGAACTTTTCTGATTTTATTTTTTCTTTGAGAGACGTGTCAATTTCCGCAAGTGTATCTTCGGCTCCTGAGATTCTTTCTTCCATCTCTTGTATTCTGTTGGTGATGCTTACCTTTGTAGTAACCGATCTTTTCTCTATGTTCTCCAGCTCCTGGTTTTTCTCTATTTGTGTTTTCTTTATTGATTCTAATTCTGTTTTCATGTCTTGCACCATTTCCTTCATCTGTTTGAATGTGGACTCCTGCTTTTCAATGATAGCTTCTATTTTTTTGTCCGTTTCCTGTCTATGTATCACTAATTGTGCCTCTACTTCTTTGGATATAATTGCCTGTATTTCTATGAGAGCTTTGTTTATTTCTTCTTTATTTGCCTTCATTTGTGTGGACATTTTTTTGAGAGCTTTGTGCATTTCTTCTCTGTTTGCCTCAATTTTCGTGGTCATTTCTCTGAGAGCACGATCTGTTTCCTCTTGGTTAGTCTCGATTTCTTTGGTTATTTCTCTGAGGGCTTTGTTCATTTCATCTTTATGGGCCTCTAATAGCTGGAGAAACATAGTTTTGAGGTCGTTTTCTTGTATATCTAGTGAATTGAAGTGTCCATTGTTTTGTGGGGTTGCTGGTGAGGTCATTATGTCCTTATTTTTGTTGGGAGTTCTTATGTCTGCCTCTAGCCATCTGGTTATTTATAATCCTCACTGGTTGTTCCTCGAGATTGTAGTTTGGGCTATGATCCTTTCTTTCTGTTTTCTGGACTGTTTTTTTCAGGAAGATGAGAGAGGTTCACTGCTTTGGGAGTGTGCACTGTGTTTTCAGTTTTGCCTAAGTAAGGAATGTGACGCTGGCGCTATTCGCGTGCGCTTTTAGCTGGCACAGTGTGCATGCGCAGATTCTCTGACTATTGCAGTGGCCTGCAAGACAATATTATGCAGTTCTGACTGAGATCCAGGGATTGTTTGCCTGGATTACCCTGGTGGACCCGCAAGGCAGAGGCTTCAATGTTGGGGTCGCTATCCCAAGAATCTCTATGATGCCCACACTAGGGGTGTGGGTGGCAGGGATCTTTCTGGTTGCTTCTGTGGAGAGGCCCTGGGTCTGGGGCAATCTCTCCCTAGAAGGCTCACTCACTCTCTTGCAGGACCAGTTGAAATGCACAGGGCTTCCCCTTGCTCACTACTCTCTGTTTTGGTCCTGCTGTGGAAGTGCACAGGTAGGCTAACAGTCAGCTTTGTGACACTGTGGCCGCAGGACTCGGTGTGGTGTCCACCTTTCCTGTGTGCTGCCTCTTTGTCCTTTCCCTCTGCCAGGAGGGGTTATGTTGACTGGTCCCTGGGTGGCGCGGGAAAGAGTTAGGATGAGTGTACTCAATCCCAGATCCTGGGCCCAGATCTCTCTGCCAGAAGCAGCCTAGCGGTAGAATCTATGTTTGCTGATCCAAAGAGAATATCGGGTAGGGTTGAGTGTCCTCAGATCCAGAGCTTGGGTTTCTCTGCTAGGGGCCGCTGGGTGAGCTGGAGAGAGGGTGCTGTGTCCTTGGCAGGCTGCCTCTCTGTCCTTCCCCTCTGACCTTCTGCTCTGCTAGGGCAAGCTTATGGAGGTGCTCTCAGGGGAGTGCCAGCAGGGGTTGGGGCTTCTCAGTGGGATCCTGAGCCCTGAGCTGGCATTTCTCTGCCAGGGGTCGGGGGGCCGCCGGTGATAGAACTTGCTGCTAGACCTTATTGCGCTGGACCCAGGATAATCTCAGGACGTGTAGAATGACCACAGTCCCAGATCCCGAGCTGTAGTTTGTTTGCTAGGAGCGGCCGGCAGCACTGGAGTTCTGGCACTGTGAAGCCGCTGTGCGCCTCTTTATCCTTCTGCTCCGCTGCGGCCGGGTGATGGCGGCGTTTGGGGGAGTGCCCGAAAGGATTGGGTTTTCTCAGCCCCGATCTCGGGTTGGGGTACAGACAATGTGGTCTGTGGCAGATTCTGCTGGACCCCTCCTGCCTCCTCCGAAGAGGGAGTAGAAATTTTGAGCTGGGTGCGCAGCTGCGCAGCTGCAATCCGTGCATGGCGGGAGCTCAATGGTGATGGCGGTGGGTACCTTCCAGGGAGAGACTGGGTGACCTGTGACCAGTCTGGCAACTTTCCTTCCCCGTGGGGTTTTATTTCAACTGGGACTCTCAGTCTCAGGCACCCTTGTGCCCACCAATCAGCCTGGGAAAGGGATCGGGACACGCAGGCTTGCGGCACCAGCCCGGAGACCCAAAGCCCGCGTTATCCAGGTTCTCTTCCGGGTTCTGGCTGGGCAGCCGAGAGTGGACCCAACCAATTCCCACGCCGTGGGAGCCTCCCCTCACCTGGGAAACATGATCGATTGCTGTTGTTTTAGGGCCCAGAGTTCAGTCTCCTGGTCGCTGCACGGAGTGTGTTGTCCCGCTTCTCAAACAAGGTGTTCTACTGGTGCCACCATCTTGGCCCCTCGACTTGTTTCCTCTTTTCTACTTCTTCTGATGTCCATTCTCTTTGCCTTTCTGGATAGGAATTGAGCATTTTAGCAAGAGTCCTCCCTCTTGATTAGTTACTTTAGGTGTACAGATTTTAGTAGGTTTATCCTATATTATATGTCTATATGAGTGAGTATATTCCATATGCATCTTTCTGCTTCTGGGATAGCTCACTCAGGATGATCTTTTCCAGATCCCACCATTTACCTGCAAATTTCATGATTTCCTTGTTTTTTTGTTTTTTTGTTTTTAAATTGCTGAGTAATATTCCATTCTGTAGATATACCAGAATTTGTGCATCCATTCCTCCACTGAGGGGCATCTGGTCTTTTTCCAGCTTCTGGCTATTACAAATAAGGCTGCTACAAATATGGTTGAGCAAATGTCCTTATTGTGTACTTGAGAATCTTTTGGATATATGCCTAGGAGTGGTATGGCTGGATCTTTAGGAAGCAATATTCCTAGTTGTCTGAGAAAATGCCGGATTGCTTTCCAGAGTGGTTGTACAAGTTTACATTCCCACCAACAGTGGAGGAAGGTTCCCCTTTCTACACAACATCTCCAGCATGTGGTGTCTCTTGAGTTATGATCTTAGCCATTCTTATGGGTGTAAGGTGAAATCTTAGGGTCATTTTGATTTCTATTTCTCTGATGGCTAATATGGTTGAGCATTTCTTTAAGTGTTTCTCTGCCATTCGATATTCTTCTACAGGGAATTCTCTGTTTAGCTCTGTTCCCCATTTTTTAATTAGGTTACTTGATTTGTTGTTGTTTAACTTCTTTATTTATATATACTGGATATTAGCCTTCTGTCAGATATAGGATTGGTGAAGATCCTTTCCCAATCTGTAGGCTGTCGTTTTGTTCTGAGGACAGTGTCCTTTGCTTTACAGAAGGTTTTCAGGTTCATAAGGTCCCATTTATTGATTTTTGCTCTTACAGCCTGTGCTGTTGGTGTTCTGCTCAGGAAGTTGTCTCCTGTGGAATGAGTTCAAGGGTATTCCCCACTTTTTCTTCTAAGCGGTTTAGTGTGTCTGGTTTTATGTTGAGTTCTTTGATCCACTTGGACTTTAGTTTTATGCAGGGTGATAAGTATGTATCTATTTGCATATTTCTACATATATACTTCCAGTTAGACCAGCACCATTTGTTGAATATGCTGTCTTTTTTCTAATGAATGGATTTGGCATCTTTGTCAAAAATCAGGTGTCCATAAGTGTGTGGATTTATGTCAGGGTCTTCTATTCAATTCCATTGATCCACCAGTCTGTTTCTATGCCAGTACCATGCAGTTTTTACTGTTGTTGCTCTATAGTACAGCTTGAGATCAGGGATGGAGATACCTCCAGAATATCTTTTACTGTAGAGAATTGTTTTAGCAATTCTGGGTTTCTTGTTGTTCCATATGAAAGTGAGAAATTTTTTTTTCAAGGTCTGTAAAGAATTGTGTTGGTAATATGATGGGAATTGCATTGAATCTGTAGATTGCTTTTGGTAGGATGGCCATTTTTACTTTGTTAATTTTGCCAAGCCATGAGCATGGGAGATCTTTCCATCTTCTGATATCTTCTTCTAATTCTTTCTTCAGAGACCAGAAATTTTTTTCATACAAGTCTTTGACTTGCTTGGTTAGGTTCACACCAAGGTACTTCATGTCCTTTCTGGCTGTTGTGAAGGGTGTCATTTCCCTAATTTCTTTCTCGGCCCTTTTGTCTTTTCTATACAGGAGGGCTACTGATTATTATTATTATTTGTAGTTAATTTTGTATCCAGCCACTTTGCTGAAGGTGTTTATCAGCTGTAGGAGTTCCCTGGTAGAATTTTTGGGGTCACTCAGGTATACTATCATATCATCTGCAAACAGTTATACTTTGACTTCTTCCTTTCCAATTTGTATTCCCTTGATCTCCTTCAATTGTCTTATTGCTCTAGCTAGGACTTCAAGAACAATGTTGAAGAGATATGGAGAGAGTGGACAGCCTTGCCTTGTCCCTGATTTCAGTGAGAATGATTTAAGTTTCTCTTCATTGAGTTTGATGTTAGCTATAGGCTTGCTGTATATCGCCTTTACTATGTTCAGGTACATGCCTTGTATCCCCGATCTCTCCAATACTTTAAACATCAATGAATGTTGGGTTTTTTCAAATGCCTTTTCAGTATCTAAGGAGATGATCATGTGGTTTTTCTCCTTCAGTTTGTCTATGTGGTGGATCACATTGATGGATTTCCATATAGTGAACCAACCCTGCATTCCTGGGATGAAGCCCACTTGGTCATAGTGGATGATGTCTTTGATGTGTTCTTGGATTTGGTTTGCAAGTATTTTGTTGAGTATTTTTGCATCAAGGTTCATAAGGGAGATTGGCCTGAAATTCTCTTTCTTTGTTGGGTCTTTGTGTGGTTTAGGTACCAAGGTGACTGTGGCCTCATAGAATGAGTTTAGTAGTGTTCCTTCTGTTTCTATCTTGTGGAATAGTTTGAAGAGTATTGGTATTAGCTCTTCTTTGAAGGTCTGGTAAAATTCGGCGCTGAAACCTTCTGATAATTGGGCTTTTTTTGCATGGTAGACTTTTGATGACAGCTTCTATTTCCTTAGGGGATATAGGACTATTTAATTGGTTTACCTGGTCTTGATTCAGCTTTGGCATGTAGAATCGGTCAAGAAAATTGTCCATTTCATTTAGATTTTCAAATTTTGTTGCATATAGACTTAGGAAGTAAGACCTAATTATTGTTTGGATTTCTTCAGTGTCTGTGGTTATGTCCTCTTTTCATTTCTAATTTTGTTAATTTGGATAGTTTTTTTGTGCCTTTTAGTTAGTTTGGCTACGGGTTTGTCTATCTTGTTGATTTTCTCAAAGAATCAGCTTTTGGTTTCATTGATTCTTTGAATTGTTTTATTTGTTTCTAATTTATTGATTTTAGCCCAGAGTTTGATTATTTCAGCCTCTTGATTATTTCACTCCTCTTTGGTGTGTCTGCTTCTTTTTTTTCTACAGCTTTTAAGTGAGCCTTTAAGTTGCTTGCATGAGATGTTTTGAATTTCTTTTTGAAGACACTTAGTGCTATGAACTTTCCTCTTAGCACAGCTTTCATTGTGTCCCATAAGTTAGGGTATGTTGTGCCTTCATTTTCATTGAATTCTAGGAAGTCTTTAATTTCTTTCTTTCTTCAGCGTTACAGAAGATACTAGAAGGAAAAATACAACCCAAGAAATCTAGCTACTTTCAAGAAATCACAGGAAATAAATAACCTCACTACAGCAAAACAAAAATAGACAAACACACAAACACACTACCATGGTCAACATCAATATCAAAGGATCTAACAGCCACTGGTCACTAATATCCCTCAACATCAATGGACTCAATTCTCCAATAAAAGACACAGACTAACAGAATGGATGTGTAAACAAGACACAACAATCTGTTGCATACAAGAAACACACATAAATCACAAAGATAGACATTACCTGAGAGTAAAGGGCTGGAAGACGGTTTTCCAAGCAAATGCACCCTTGAAGCAAGCAAGAGTAGCCATTCTAATATCTAATAAAATAGACTTTCAACCAAAATTAATCAAAAGAGCTGGAGAAGGACACTTCATACTCATCAGGAAAAATTCACCAGGAAGATATCACAATCCTGAACATCTATGCCCCAAATGCAAGGGCACCCACATATGTAAAAGAAACTTTCATAAAACTTAAACTACACATAGACCCCCACACATTAATAGTAGAGACTTCAACACCTCACTCTCAACAAAGGACAGGTCAACTAAACAGAAATTAAACAAATAAACAATAATTCTGACAGAGGTCACGAATCAAATGGACCTCACAGACATCTACAGAACCTTTCACCCAAACTCAAAAGAATTTACCTTCTTCTCAGCACCTCATGGAACCTTCTCCAAAATAGACCATGTACTTGGTCACAAAGCAAGCCTCAACAGATACAAGAAGATTGAAATAATTCCTTGTATCCTATCAGATCAATATGGACTAAAACTGGACCTCAATGACAAAAATAGCAAAAGGCCTATACACACATGGAAACTGAACAACTTGCTTCTAAATGACAGCTGGACCAGAGAAGAAACAAAGAAAGAAATGTCTATATTTTTTGAATGAGGAAATTTTTCACAGAGAACTCCTCTCTTATAAAAACCCAAGACATAATTAAGCATTTGTTGAAACCCATTGCCGTTCACTTCATTCATCATTTGAATATATGTACTTATGTATATATTGCCTGTATGTCAGATTGTCTGTCTGTATGTTTATGTGCCTGATTGTCTGTTTTTTTATATGTATTTATGTACTTATGTGAGTATGTATGGAACTGTGAAACCTGTTAGAAATTATTTCTTGAAGTGCCCTGCTTCATCCAAAATTGTGTCTGTCTGTCACATTGTCTATGTATGTTTTTATGAACAATCAGTTGGAGCGCCCTATGTTTGTATTAATGTATGGCTTTCTCTTTCATTCTTCTTACTGCAACTAGCAGGTCAATATAGCAAGGCTACCAGCCTGAAAGTTTAAGATTTAGAGTTTGTATGGAGAGTTACTTGCTGGAACAAGCAGGCCCAAATAGCAAGGCTACCAACCTGAAAGTTTGAGTTAAATTATAAAGCTGCCAAGACCATCATTGAGCAAATGTCCTTGTTGTATACTTGAGAATATTTTGGATATATGCCTAGGAGTGATATAGCTGGATCTTGAGGAAGCGCTCTTCCTAATTCTCTGAGAAAGCACCAGATTGATTTCCAAAGTGGTTGTACGAGTTTACATTCCCACCAGCAATGGAGGAGTGTTCCCCTTTCTCCACATCCTCTTCAGCATGTGTTGTCACTTGAGTTTTTGATCTTAGCCATTCTGATGGGTGTAAGGTTTAATCTCAGGGTCATTTTGTTTCCATTTCCATGATGACTAAGGAGGCTGATCATTTCTTTAAATGTTTCTCTGCCATTTGATATTATTCCATATAGAATTCCCTGTCTAGCATTGAAGAAAACAAAAAACAAAAAACAAAACAAAACAAAAAACAAAAAACAAAACCCTGATGTCCCTCAGCTGAAGAATGGATGCAGAAATTGTGGTACATTTACATAATTGAATCCCTACTCAGCAATTAAAAACAAGGAAATCATGAAATTTGCAAGTAAATGGTGGGGCCTAGAAAAAAAATCATCCTAAGTGAGGTATCCCAAAAGCAGAAAGACACATGTGGTATGTACTCACTTATAAGTGGATATTAGGCATATAACATAAGATAAACACACTAAAATCTCTACACTTAAAGAAGCTAAGCAAGGTGGACAACCCTGGGTAAGATGCTCAACCCTCATTCAGAAAGGCAAATGGGATAAACATCTGAAGAGGGAGAAAGCAGGGAACAGGACAGGAGCCTACGACAGAGGGCCTATGAAAGACTCTACCCAGCAGGTTATCACAGCAGATGCTGAGACTCATAGCCAAACTTGGCAGAGTTCAGGGAATCTTATGAAAGAAGGGGGGAGATAGAAAGGCCTGGAGAAGACAGGAGCTCCACAAGGAGAACAACAGATACAAAAAATCTGGGCAAAGGGGTCTTTTCTGAGACTGATCCCCCAACCAAGAACCATTCACGTAGATAACCTAGAACCCCTGCACACATATAGCCCATGGCAGCTCAGTGTCCAAGTGGTTTTTTAGTAATGGGAACAGGGACTGTCTCTGACATAAACTCAGTGACTGGAACTTTAATCACCTCCCCTTGATGATGGAGCAGCCTTACTAGGCCACAGAGGAAAACAATGAAGCCAGTCCTGATGAGACCTAATAGGCTAAGGCCAGATGGAAGAAGTGAGTAGGGGAATGGAAGGAGAAGAAGGTAGTAGGGTGAGATTGGGAGGAGTCATTGGAGAGGGCTACAGCTGGGAGAAAAAGTGAATAAATTATAATAAATAAATAAAAAGGGAAAAAAGAGTTAAATTATAGACAGCCACATAGGCTCAGTGGTCTTCTCTTTGATCACCTTCCCCTGGGTGGGCAGCCTTGCCAGGCAGCAGAGGAAGAAGATGCATCCAGTCCTGATGAGATCTGACAGGCTAGGTCAGATAGTAGGGGAGGAGGACCTCCCCTATCAGTGGACTAGGGGAGAAGCATAGGAGAAAAAGGGGGAAGGAGAGTGGGAGGGAATAAGGGAGGGGCTACAGCTGGGATCCAAAGTGAATAAAGTGTAATTAATAAAAATAAAATAAAAAATTTAAAACAAGAAAAAAAAGTGTTAAAGTGTAGATAGGATTTCTCACCACAACCATTGGCCCCCAAATCGTGCAGCTACCTGCCGGAAATGTTAAGGATTAAAGTAGAATTAAACTGTCAGAGCCATCTGCCTGAAAGTTAAGAGTTAAGAAAGTTCAGACCAGCAACTCCAAAGAGCTTGGCTACCAGCTTGATAGTTTGAGAATTAAAATATAGAGAGATGCTAAAGAGCCACCTGCCCCCTTTTGCCCCCATGGCTGATACTGCTGTCCAACCTCATCCACCCCTAGACCTCCCAGATGTAAAACCCACTTTTTACTCACAGCCCTTCAAATCATTCTAATTTCTGGAGCTTCTCCTTTTGTTTGGGGCTAACTGCATTTCAAAGACAGTATTAGCAGCTCACTGGTTGTAGGAGCATCTGGATTTGTGCAGGTAGATACTGCTATATTTCACAGAGCCTTATGAGAAGGTAGAGAAGGAAAAGGATAGTGGGGGGGAGACACACACACACACACACAGAGAATGCTGTTGTGGAACTGTTTTCTCCTCCCTCTGGTATCCTTCTTAGATTGCAGACCTCCCCAGGAAGCACTGGGCCCTTCCCTCCTTCTACTAAGGAAAGAGGACTAACTATCTGATAGAGGGAAAGCTCAGGATGTTTGTGCTGTAGTAATCTGCCCACTTCCATTTTATCATTGTAAATGTTATAAAATTGGATTCCTTTTTTTTCTTTCTCACAGTGTCATAAATGAATCGTTTACATGGAAGAGTGACATATGTGTAATTTTTGGTTATTTATTATATTGCTTACTTTATTCCCTTGCTTGATTGTTAAAATGATGCAATTTTTAAAGATATACTTTGAAATGGAAAGGGATGGCTCTAGGTAACATCCAAGGTATAAATCTTATAAATCAATTGTTGACTTATTGTACAATGTTTGAGTATGATGTACCTCACTGTACATTAAATGGGTATATTCAATAGAAAATTAATTATAACTAACTAATATTTATATTTACAAATTCATGGTGATAATTTCCAATCTTCTAAATCATTTTATTCCACTTGAGACATGCACACACACACAAAGGAAGTGCCTATAGCAGTGTGAATGGCAGATGATTAACTTACTGTCAGATGTGTTATTGGCATTTTCCCCAACTCCATGCTGTGATTTTGGTTGGATGATGGACTCTTTTGTAGACAGAAGCTTTTCAGCTCAGTGAGGTCCCATTTATTAATTGTTTGTTTTAACATCTTAACATATCAGGATCCTTTTCATAAAGTTTTTGTCTATAGCAGTGGCTTTGCCTTCCATCAGATTAAGTATATCTGGTTTTATGTTGGTGTCCTAAATTCTTTTGATGTTGAATTTCTGCAAGGTGATAGATATGGATCTATTTTCATCCTTCTATATGTAGGACCATCTGTTGAAGATGCTGTCTCTTCTCCAGTATGTATTTTGGGCTTACTTCTCAAACACTAGGTGTCCGTAGGTATATGTAATTAACTTCGAATTTTCAATTTCATTCTAGCAATCAGCATGTCTATTTTCATATCAATATATTCATTTTTTTCTTTTTTCTTTTTCTTTTTTTATTTTTTTACACTTTATTCAATTTCTATCCACCCATAAGCTCCTCCCTCCTCCCCTCCTGATCCCACTCTCCCTCCCCCTTCTTCACACATCCCCCTCCCCAAGTCCACTGATAGGGGAGGTTCTCCTCTCCTTCCTTCTGATCTTAGTTTATCAGATCACATCAGAAGTGGCTGCATTGTCATCCTCTCTGGCCTGGTAAGGCTGCTCCCCCCTCAGGGGGAGGTGATCAAAGAGCAGGTCAATCAGACTGTGTCGGAGGCAGTCCCTCTTCCCATTACTATGTAACCCACTTAGACACTAAACTTCCATCGATTACATCTGCGCAAGGGTTCTAGGTTATCTCCATGCCTGGTATTTGGTTGGAGTATGGGTCTCTGGGAAGACCCCTGGGTTCAAATTTTCTGGTTGTGTTGCTCTCCTTGTGGGGTTCCTGTCCTCTCCATAACCTACTATTTCCCACTTCTTACATAAGATTCCATGCACTCTGCCCAACAGTTGGCCATTCATGTTTAAAGTATTGGAGAGATCAGGGATAAAAGGCACATATCTAAACGTAGTAAATGGAATATACAGCAAGCCTATAGCCAACATCAAACTGAACGGAGAGAAACTTAGAGCAATCCCACTGAAATCAAGGACAAGACAAGGCTGCCCACTCTCTCAATATCTCTTCAACATAGTGCTGGAAGTCCTTGCTAAAGCAATAAGGCAGTTGAAGGAGATCAAGGGGATACAAATTGGAAAGGAAGAAGTCATATTAGCACTATTTGCAGATGATATGATAGTATATGTGAGTAACCCCAAAAACTCTACCAGAAAACTCCTACAGCTGATAAATACCTTCAGCAATGTGGCCGGATACAAAATTAACTCAAAAAAATCAGTATCATTCCTGTATACAAAAGACAAAAGGGCTGAAAAAGAAATTAGGGAAACAACACCCTTCACAATAGCCACAAATGACATAAAGTACCTTGGTGTAACCCTAACCAAGCAAGTCAAAGACTTGTATGAAAAAAATTTCCAGTCTCTGAAGAAAGAATTAGAAGAAGATATGAGAAGATAGAAAGATCTCCCATGCTCATGGCTTGGCAGGATTAACACAGTAAAAATGGCCATCTTATCAAAAGCAATCTACAGATTTAATGCAATTCCCATCAAATTGCCAACACAATTCTTTACAGACCTGGAAAGAAAAATTCTCAACTTCGTATGGAATAACAAGAAACCCAGAATTGCTAAAACAATCCTCTATAATAAAAGATCTTCTGGAGTATCTCCATCCCTGTTCATAATCTGTACTATAGAGCAAAAGTTCTAAAAACTGCATGGTACTGGCATAGAAACAGAATATGGCTATGTAATACAATTTGTAAACTTGGGTGCTGACATCTCCAGCTGTTCTTTTGTTATTCAGGTTATTTTAGGTACCCTGTTTTGTTTTTTGCTTTTGTTTTTTTTTTATTATTTTGTATTTCTGTGTGAAGTTTAAGATTGATATTTCAATTTCTTTGAAGAATTGTGTTGGGATTTTGATAGAAATTGGATTGAATCTGAAAATTATTTTTGGTAAGATGACTATTTTCATAATATTAATTCTTGTTATTTAATTTTTAAAAAATTATTCATTTTACATCCCAACCATGTGCTTCTCCCTCATCTCATCCTTGTCCCACCTTTCCTCCCTATTATAACCCCTCCTCCTCCCATAGTTCTCAGATAGGGCAAGCCTTCAAACCCAGCCTATCAAGTCTCCTCTGAACTGGCTGCATCCTCTTCCTCTGTGTCCTGGCAAGGCCATTCCTCCAGAGGGAAGTGATCAAGGAGCAGGCTGCAGAGTCCATGTCAGAGACTGCCCCTGCTCCCCTTACTGGGTAACCTCCATGGAAACTGAGTTGCCCATAGGCTACATCTGAGCAGAAGTTCTAGATCCTTGCCATGTGTGGTCCTTGATCATTATATCAGTCTTTGCATAATATTAACTCTACTGATCTGCAAGCATGGGAGGTCTTTCATCTTCTAATGTCTTCTTCAATTTCTTTCTTCAATCACTTAAAGTTTTTAATTTTTTCTTTATTTTTATTATTATTACAATATATTCACTTTGTATCCCAGCTGTAACCTCTCCCTCTTCTCCTCCCAATCCCACCCTCCCTCTGCCTTCCTCCCCTATGTCCTTCCCCTAATGCACTGATAGGAGAGGTTCTCCTCCCCTACTATCTGACCGTAGCCTATCAAGTCTCAGGACTATCTGGATCCTCTTTCTCTGTGGCCAAGATGAGTTAATCAATAAGTAGGCAAACAAGTTCAGGCCAGAGATTTCTCCTGTTCCCCTTATTAGGGAATCCCAATGGAGACTGAGATGCCCATGGGCTACACCTAAGTAGGGGTTTTAGGTTTACCTCATACATGGTCCTTGGTTGATTCAACTCTGTACAATAACATATCTTCTAAAGGTATCTCCATCCCTTATCTCAAGTAGTATTATAGTGCAACAGTAATAAAAACAGCATGCTATTGACATAGAAATAGACTGGTGGATCAATGGAATTGAAATGAAGACACAGAAATAAAACCACACACCTACAGATATTTGGTTTTTGACAAAGACGCCAAAACCATACAATGGACTTACAGTTTTAATTATACAAGTATTTGTCTTGCTTGGTGTAAAGTTACCTAAATATATTTTGATGATATTATAAAAGACTGTATTTCTGTATTTCTTTCTCAGTATGTTTGTAATTTGTGTATAGGAAGGCTACTAATTTTTAGGTGTTGCTTTTTTATCAGCTCTCTTGCTGAAGTGCTTATTAGCTATAGATGTTTCCTAATAGAGCCTTCTATGTATAAAATTGTTCCATAATGGAGCCTTTTAGGTACAAAGTTGTATCATAGGGGAACCTTTTATGTATGAATTGTATCATTTGAATATAATGATACTTTCACTTCTTCATTTTCTATTCATATCTACTTGATCCCTTTCAGTTTTCTTACTGTTCTCAACTAAGACCTCAAATACTATAGATCATAGATACGAAGAAAATGAACATTTCTTGTCTTATTCCAGATTTCATTGGAAATGCTCTGAGTTTCTCTTCATTTAGGATAATGTTAGCAGTAGACATGCTGAAAATTGCCTTGATTATATTTCAGTATGTCTTTTGCATGCCCAGTCTCTCCAGGACTTTTATCAGGAAGTAATGTGGATTTTGTCATAGGCCTTTTTCAAGTGTGGTTTATTTTTTAATCTGTTTGTTATTGACTATGTTGAACCATGCATGCATCTTTGAGAGGAAGCTGCCAGATCATGTTTATCCAATCATTATAATCAATGAATTCAGTTTGTAATTAATTTATGAAGAATACTTGTTTTCTCCTACTTCCAATGTCCATTTCATTTGTCTTTCTAAGTAAGGATTGATCATCTTATCCCGGGTCCTCCTTCTTGTTTAGCACAGAGGTAGCCCATAGCAACTCAATATCCAAGTGGGTACCCTAGTAAGGGAAACAGGGACTGTCTCTGACATTAATTCAATGGCTGGTTCTTTGACTCCTTTCCCCTGAGTGGGTAGCAGCCTTGCTAGGCTACAGAGGAGGACGTGGCAGCCAGTCCTGAAGAGTCCTGATAAGCTAGGGTCAGATGGAAGTGGGAGAAGGAGCTCTTCTCTCATTGGACTTAGAGAGGGGCAGGGAGGAGATGAGAGAGGGAGGGTGGGATTGGGAGGGAATGAGGGAGGGGGCTATAGCTGGGATACAAAGTAAATAAGCTATAATTAATATAAAAATTTTTAATTAAAAGAGAATATTTATATCTGTTCATATGATACATTAGTGTACACATTTCTCTTTTGTTGTTGAATTTTGCAGAATTGGTATCATGGAAAGTATGATTTCATAGCACAGATTTAGAAAACTTCGAACTTTTATATTGTATGATAAGATTAGCATTATTCATTTAAGGTTCTTATAGTATTCTGTGCTGAATCCATCTGAGCCTGTTTTTATTTTATTTAGTTTAGTTGTCTTTTCTTATGAATTTTTTTAATTACTGTTTTTATTTGACTGGGTGCTATAAGTATGCTTACATGGTTTATTTCACATTGATTTAAGTTTGGTATAGTGAAAACATGAAATATATTTGTTTTAAGTTCTCCACTGTGAAAAAAATAATACAAAATTTGCACGTATATCCTCATGAGTCTCTGAATTTCCTCAGTGTCAATTTGGGTAAAGATCTGACAACTTTTATGATTTTTCTCACATAACCAATATTTCATTTCATTGATATTTTTATTGTGTTTTTATTTTATTGATTTCCTGAGCACTGTTGTTTTCTAAAGCTTTTAAGTGTGTTGATATATTATTCATATGGGATATCTCATTTTTTATACATAGACACTTAATGGTATGTACTTGCTTCTTAGAATTGCCTTCATTATTTTCTATAGGATTGTTTATGTTGTATTTTCATTTTCACTAAATTCTTAAAAAGTTTTTATTTTCCGTTTTGAGATTATTTGTAAAATTTGTTTTATTTAATTGTGAGTTGTTCAGCTTCCATAAATTTGTATACTTTTGGTTATTTCTGTTTTGTTGATATCATGTTTTAAATCGTGGTGAATGTAGTTTCAGTTTTCCTATATATATTGAAATGTGAAACCAGTTTTGGAGAGTGTTATATTACCTTCTGAGAAAAAAATATATCCTTTAGTGTTTGGGTAGAATATTCTGTAGATATCTCCTAGTGCCATTTGATTTATGATGTTATTTTACTCTTACTATTTTTTTTTATTAGTTTTGGTTTGGAAGACCTGTCTAATGGTGAGAGTAGGCTATCGAAATCACACACTACTGCATGTTAGGATCAATATATGATTTTAGGTGAGTTGAGGATCTCACAGAACTACTCACGTTAGAAATACACACCATAATTCCCTGTTCAACTTGAACACAACCAGCAGAGAGGAGCTGCAAGCAAGTTGAGAAAATTCATCCCTAGCCTACTACTGAGGACTTTTCCTCTCCACACTGGTGCCACATGTTGGAGAGGCAAAGCAGGCTCCAGTAGCAACCAGCCATTGCAGGGATGACCAGATGGCTAAAAGCCAGCATAGGAACATGATCAAGAAAAACCAGGCCAATATGGCAGAGTTCTGGACACCCTAACACAACTAACAGACAGGAAAACAACTGAAATCTATGCTTAAAAAGATGGTAGAGAACTTTAAAAAAGAAAAGAATAAATTCCTTAAAGAAATATGGGGAAATAAAATCAAACAAATCGAAGCCTTTAAAGAGAAAATGAAAAAAAAATTATCTAAAGAAATACAGGAAAATACAGTCAAACAAATATTGTCCTTTAAAGAGGAAATCAATAAATTTCTTAAAGAACTACAGAAAAACACAACCAAACAGGTGAAGGAAATGAGTAAAATGGTTAAAGAGATAAAAATGGAAATAGAATCAATAAAGAAAACATAAATTGATAAAATCCTGGAGATGGAAAACTTAGGGAACAGAACAGAAAACACAAAGGTAAGCATAACTAATAGAATACAAGAAATGGAGGAGAGAATCCAATGTGTAAAAAATACAATTGAAGAAAATGATACAACTGTCAAAAATATTAAATAACAAAAATCCTGACACAAAACATCCAAGAAATTACAGACACTATGGAAAGGCAAAACGTAATAATAATAGGAATTGAAAAAAAGAGAAGATCTTAGCTCCAAGGACCAGAAATTATTTTCAACAAAATTATAGTAGAAACTTTCCCTAACCTAAAGAAAGAGATGCCTTTAAACATATAAGAAGCTTTCAGAACACCAAATAGATTAGACGTGAAAGAAAATCCTTCTACCACATAATAATCAAAACACTAAATGTACAGAACAAAGAAAGAATATTAGAAGCTATAAGGAAAAAAGGGGAGGTGACATATAATGGCAGACCTATCAGAATCCCACCTGACTTCTCAACAGAGTGTAAAAACCAGAAGGACCTGGGACAATGTCTAGGAGACCGTAAAACACCACAGATGTCAGCCCAGAGTACTATACCCAGCAAAGCTTTCACTCACAATATATGGAGAAAACAAGATGTTCAGTGACAAAAATAAATAAATGAATGAATAAATAAACAATATCCATGCACAAACCCAGACCTACAGAGGATACATGTAGGCAAACTCCAACCCAAGGAGGTTAAAAACACCCAAGAAAACACAGGATATAAAAAACTTCACTACAGTAAAATCAAAAGAAGACAAGCACACCAACATATTACCACCACTAACATCATAATAAAATAAACTAATAATCAATAGTCATTAATATTTCTCAAAATCAGTGGATTCAACCTCCCAATAAAAACACAGGCTAACAGAGTGGATTCATACTTTCTGCTGCATGAAAGAAATACACTTCAGCAACAAAGGTATACATTAACTCAGAGCAAAGAACAATAAAAGGTTTCTCCCTCAAACCCAAGAAGCAAGCTGGAGTAGCTATTCTACAATCTAAACAAACAGACTTTCAATCAAAATTAATCAAAAGAGATTGGGAAAGATATTTCATTCTTATCAAAAAGAAAATCCAGTCCAGAATATCTATACCACAAATACAAGAACACCAACATCTGTAAAAGAGATATTTTTAAAGCATATATTACATATATTACATCATCCCTACACATTAACAGTGGGAGACTGTGACACCCTACTCTCACCAATGAACACATTGTTGAGACAGAAATTAAATAGTTAAATAATAAAATTAACAAATAATATGACTCAAATGGGCCTAACAGATAACTGAAGAACTTTTCACACACACACACACACACACACACACAAATTTCTTCTTTTCAGCACCTCACAGAATATTCTCCAAAATGAACCACATAGCTGGTCACAAAGCAAACCTCAACCTATACAAGAAAATTGAATTAAGTCATTATACTGTATCAGATCACCAGAGGTTAAAGCTGGATTTCAACAACAAGGTAAGTAACAAAGAGCCTATGCAATTATGGAAACTGAACAACTCCCTACTCAATGATCACTGGATCAGAGAAGAAATAAAGGAAGAAATTAAAAACTTCCTAAAATTCAATACAAATTAAGGCAAAGCATACCCAAACTTATAAGACACAATGAAAGCAGTGCTAAAAAAAATGTTCATAGCAGTAAGTGCCTTCATAAAGAAATTAGAGAGATCTCATACTAGGAACTTAAAAGCTCACCTAGAAGTTTTAGGGAAAAAGAAATCAAACACATCAAAGAGGAGTAGACGATAGGAAAAATAAAACTCAGGAGTAAAATCAATGAATTAGAAACAAAGAGAACGATACAAAGAATCAACAAAACCCGTAGAGACAGGATTCAAATCTGCAAAATCAGGATTGAAAAGGGGAAGGAACGTAACAGCAAACACTGAAGAAATCCAAAGAATCATTAAGACTTACTTCAAAAGCTTGTACACTACAAAATTGGAAAATCAATATATAAAGGACACTTTTCTTGATAGGTTCCACTTGTTTAATTAAGATCAGCCAAACAAATTAAATATTCCTATAACAGCTAAGGAATTAGAAACAATCATTAAAATTCTCACATCCAAAAATAGCCCAGGGACAGGTGGTTTCTACATAGAACTCTACCAGACTTTCAAAGAAGAGCTAATTCCAATACTCCTCAAAAAAATTCAAAAAATAGAAATAAAATCAACATTCAAAATCAGTGAACACTACGGATAACCAAATGGCCAAGGGTCAGCAAAAGAACACAACCAACGTAAATTAAGATATCATGGCTTCACTGGCAACCCCCAAAGTTATTGGACACTCCAACTCATCAGAAACACAAGAAAATTATTTTAAAGCTATGATTATCTAGTTATTTGAGGCACATAAAGAGGAAAACAACAAATCTCTCAGAGAAATAGCCATACAGATTCACACAGTTAAAGAGAAAACAAATAAACTCTCTCAAAGATTTGGTCTCCCAAATGGAAATAAGGAAAAATCAAGTGAACAAAGCTCTTGAAGAAACACAGGCAAATATAATCAAACAAATGGAGGCAGAAGTAGTGGCATTAAGAGAGAAAACAAACAAAAAAATAGAGACCATCTTGGAGACACAGGAATCCACATTCAAACAGATGAAGGAAGTGTTGCAAGGCATGAAAACAGAATTAGAATCAATAAAGAAAACACAAACTGAGAAAACCCAGGAACTGGAGAATTTAGAGAAAAGAGAAGAAACCACAAAGGTAAACATCACTAATAGACTACAAGAGATGGAAGAGAGAATCTCGGGTGCTGAAGATATACTCATAGAAATTGATAATTCTCTCAAAGAAAAAGTAAAATCAGAAAAATCCCAAACACAAACCATCCAAGAAATTAAGGACACCATGAAAAGGCAAAATCTAAGAATAATAGGAATTGACGAAGAAGAGGATTCCAGGCTCCAAGGTCCAAAAAATATTTTCAAGAAAATCATAGAAGAAAAATTTCCCAACCTAAAGAAAGAGATGTCCACAAACCAAATAGACTAGACCAGAAAAGAAACTCCTCACGCCACATCTTAGTCAAAACACTTAATCTACAGAACAAAGAAAAGATACTAAAAGCAGCAAGGGAAAAAGGCCAAGTAACATATAAATAACAGAATAAGACTGGACTTCTCATCAGAAACTATGAAAGCCAGAAGGGCCTGGGGAGATATCATGCAGGCTCTAAGGGAACACAGAAACCAACCTAGACTACTATACCCAGCAAAGCTTTCAATCAACATAGATGGAGAAAACAAAATATTCCACAACAAAACTAAATTTAAGCAATATTTGAACAGCAAACCAGCCCTACAGAAGATACTAGAAGGAAAATTCCAATCCAACAAAAACAACTACACCCAAGAAAATATAGGTTATAGATAATTTTCCAACAAAAATCAAAAGAAAACAAGCAATGAATCACAGTAACACCACCAACTCCACAATAATAGGAAATAACATTCAATGGTCATTATTATCTATCAACATCAATGGACTCAACTCTCCAATAAAAAGACACAGACTAACAAAATGGGTGTGGAAACAGGATCCAACATTCTGGTGCATGCAAGAAACACACCTACGCAACAAACATAGACACTACCTCAGAGTAAAAGGCTGGAAAACTGTTTTTCAAGCAAATGGACCCAAAAAACAAGCAGGAGTGGCTATCCTAATATCTAATAAAATATACTTTCAACCAAAACTAATCAAAAAAGATGTAGAGGGGCACTACATTCTCATCAAAGGAAAAATTCACCAAGAAGACATCACAATTCTGAACACCTATGCCCCAAATACAAGAGCACCTATATTCGTAAATGAAACATTATTAAAGCTTAAATCACACATCGACCCCAACACCTTAATAGTGGGAGACCCCACTATCACCATGGGGCAGATCATCAAGAGAGAAGCCAAACAGGGAAATAAGGCACTTACAAACATCCTAATTCAAATGGACCTAATAGATGTCTACAGGACTTTTCACCCAAACTCAAAAGAGTATAAATTCTTTTCAGCACCTCATGGAACCTTCTCCAAAATAGACCATACAGTTGGGCACAAAGCAAGCCTCAACAGACACAAGAAGATTGAAATAATCCCCTGTATACTTTCTGACAACCATGGACTAAAGCTGGACCTCAACAACAATGGAAATAGCAAAAACCCTACAAGCACATGGAAACTTAACAACTTAATTCTCAGTGACAGCTGGGTTAAAGATGAAATAAAGAAAAAAATTAAAGACTTCCTAGAATTCAATGAAAATGAAGGCACAACATCCCCTAATTTATGGGACACAATGAAAGCAGTACGTAGAGGAAAACTCAGAGCACTAACTGCCTTTAAGAAGAAATTTGTAACATCTCATACAAACAACTTAATGGCACAACTGAAAGCCCTAGGGAAAAAAAAAAGAAGCAGAAACACACAAGAGGAGCAGACATCTGGAAATAATTAAATTCAGGGCTGAAATCAACCAATTAGAAACAAATAAAACAATTCAAAGAATCAAGGAAACCAAGAGCTGGTTCTTTGAGAAAATTAATAAGATAGACAAATCCTTAGCCAAACTAACTAAAAAGCAGAGAGAAACTGTCCAAATAAGCAAAATCAGAAATGAAAAGGGGGATATAACTACAGACAATGAGGAAAGCCAAACAATCATTAGGTTGTACTACAAAAACCTATATGCCACAAAGTTCGAAAATCTAAAAGAAATGGACAATTTTCTTGCTAGATTCCATCTACTAAAATTAAGTCAAGACCAAATAGGAAGATTGAAAAGCCCTATATCTCCCAAGGAAATTGAAGCAGCCATCAACAGCCTCCCTTCCAAAAAAAAAGCCCAGGGTCAGATGGTTTCAGTGCAGAATTCTACCAGACCTTCAAAGAAGTGCTAACTTCAATTCTCTCCAAATTACTCCACAAAATAGAAACAGAAGGAACATTACCAAATGCATTCTATGAAGCCACAGTCACCTTAATACCTAAACCTCACAAAGATCCAACAAAAAAGCGAACTTCAGACCTATCTCTCTTATGAACATTGATGCAAAGATACTCAATAAAATATGTGCAAACCGAATCCAAGAACACATAAAAGATATCATCCACCATGAGCAAGTAGGCTTCATCCCAGGCATGCAAGGGTGGTTCAATGTATGGAAATCCATCAATGTAATCCAACACATAAACAAACTGAAGGAGAAAAAACACATGGTCATCTCCCTAGATTCTGAAAAAGCATTTGACAAAATCCAACACCCATTCATGTTTAAAGACTTGGAGTGATCAGGGATACAAGGCACATACCTCTTACATAGTAAAGGCAATATACAGTAGGCCTGTAGCTAACATCAAACTCAACGGAGAGAAACTTAAATCAATCCCACTGAAATCAGGGACAAGGCAAGGTTGCCCATTGTCTCCATATCTCTTCAACATAGTTCTGCAAGTCCTAGCTAGAGCAATAAGACAGTTAAAGGAGATCAAGGGGATACAAATTGGAAAGGAAGAAGTCAAATTATCACTATTTGCAGATGGTATGATAGTATACCTGAGTGACTCCAGAAACTCAACCAAAGAACTCCTTCAGCTGATAAACACTTTCGGCAAAGTGACCAGATACAAAATTAACTAAAAAAATAAAATAAAATAAGAAGCCCTCCTGTATACCCAAGACAAAACTGCTGAGAAAGAAATCAGGGAAGCAACATCCTTCACAATAGCCACTAATAACATAAAGTACCCTGGGGTGACTCTAACAAAGCAGGTGAAAGACCTATTTGAAAAAAAAAAAAAAATTCAAGTCTCTAAAGAAAGAAATCGAAGAAGACATCAGAAGATGTAAAGATCTCCCGTGCTCATGGATCGGTAGGATTAACATAGTGAAAATGCCATTCTGCCAAAGGCAATCTACAGATTCAATGCAAATCCTATCAAAATACCAACACAATTCTTTACAGACCTTGAAAGAAAAATTCTCAACTTCATATGGAAAAAACAAACAAACAAACAGAATTTCCAAAACAATCCTGTTCAACAACAGACCCTCTGGAGGTATCTCCATCCCTGATTTCAAGTTGTACTACAGAGCAATAATGATAAAAACTGCATGGTACTGGCATAGAAACAGAAAGGTGGATCAATGGAACCGAATAGAAGACTCAGAAATAAACCCACACACCTATGAATACTTGATATTTGACAAAGAAGCCAAAACCATTTAATGGAAAAAAAGACAGCATCTTCAACGAATGGTGGTGGTCCAACTGGATGTCTACATGCAAAAAAAAAAAAAGAAACTAGATCCATATTTATCACCCTGCACAAAACTAAAGTCCAAGTGGATCAAAGACCTCAATATAAAACCAGATACTCTAAATCGCTTAGAAGAAAAACTGGGGAAAACCGTAGAACTCATTGGCACAGGAGACAACTTCCTGAACAGAACACCACCAGCACAAGCCCTAAGAGCAACAATCAATAAATGGGACCTCATGAAACTGAAAAGCTTCTGTAAAACAAAAGACACGGTTGTTAGAACAAAATGACAGCCTACAGATTGGGTAAAGATCTTCACCATCCCAACATCTGACAGAGGGCTGATATCTGGAATATATAAAGAACTAAAGAAGTTAAAAGGCAATAATCCAAGTAACCCAATTAAAAAATGGGGTATGGAGCTAAACAGAGATTTTTCTGTAGAAGAATATAGAATGGCAGAGAAACACATAAGGAGATGTTCAACATCCCTAGCCATCAGAGAGATGCAAATCAAAATCTTTGACCTCCCCACCCCCCAAAGGGAGGAGCAGTCTTGTTAGGCCACAGAGGAGGGCTTTGCAGCCAGTCCTGAAGATATGTGATAAAACAGGATCGGATGAATGAGGAGGAGGTCCCCCCCTATCAGTGGACTTGGAAAGAGGCACGGTGGAGATGAGAGAGGAAGGGTGGGATTGGGAGGGAATGAGGGAGTGGGACACGGCTGGGATACAGAGTTAATAAAATGTAACTGATAAGACCAAAATAAAATTAAATAAAAAAAAAAAAAAACGACCCTGAGATTTCACCTTACACCCACCAGAATGGCTGAGATAAAAAACTCAAGAGAAAACGCATGCTGGAGAGGTTGTGGAGAAAGGGGAAGCCTCTTCCATTGTTGGTGGGAATGGCAACTTGTACAACCACTATAAAAATCAATCTGGCGCTTTCTCAGACAATTAGGAATAATGCTACTTCAAGATCCAGCTATACCACTCCTAGGCATATATCCAAAAGTTGCTCAAGTACACAACAAGGACATTTGCTCAACCATGTTTGTGGTGGCTTTATTCGTAATAGCCAGAACCTGGAAACAATGCAGATGTCCATCAACGGAGGAATGGATACAGAAATTGTGGTACTTTTACACAATGGAATACTACTCAGCAATTAAAAACAAGGAAATCATGAAATTTGCAGTCAAATGGTGGAATCTAGAAAAAAATCATCCTGAGTGAGGTATCCAAAAGCAGAAAGATACACATGGTGTATACTCACTTATATAGCCCTATAAGATAGGATAAACATACTAAAATATGTACAATTAAAGAAGATAAATAAGAAAGAGGTCCAGGGGTAAGATGATGAATCCTCATCTAGAAAGACAAAGGGGATTGACATTGGAAATAGGAGAAAACAAGTAACAGGACAGTGGCCTACCACAGAAGGCACCTGAAAGACTGTACCTATCACTGTATCAAAGCAGATGCAGAGACCCATAACCAAGCCCTCGGCAGAGTGTAGGGAATCATATGAAGGAAGGAGGAATTAGTATATCCTAGAGGGGGCAGGGACCCCCACAAGGTCCAAATATATCTGAGCACAGGGGTCTTCTATGAGACTGTTTATCCAACCAAGGACCATGCATGGATATAACCTACAACCCCTGCTCAGACATGGCCATGGTAGCTCAGTATCCAAGTGGGTTCCCTATTAAGAGGGACAGGAATT
The DNA here is from genome assembly GCF_907164565.1 of Psammomys obesus. NCBI lineage: Eukaryota > Metazoa > Chordata > Mammalia > Rodentia > Muridae > Psammomys > Psammomys obesus. Next base: position 3,565,298 of record NW_026592118.1, on the reverse strand, counting down.
GTTTCTGACATGAACTCATGAGCTTCCCCTCCCCCCTAAGGGAGGAGCAGCCTTGCTAGGCCACAGATAAGGACACTGCAACCATCCTGAAGATACCTGATAAGCTAGGGCCAGAAGGAAGGAGAAAAGGACACCCCCTCTTGGTGGACTTGGAAAGGGGCAGGGAGGAGATGAATGAGGGAGGGGAGGATTGGGAGGGAAAGAGGGAGTAGGCTACAGCTGGGATACAAGTGAATGTATAAAATTATTTAAAAATAAAAAAGTATTAATTTAAAACAAACCAAAAAACAAAATCATTTTATGAGGCCCTACTCATCCTGATACATAAACCACACAAAGATCCAACAAAGAAAGAAAATTTCAGACCATTTCTTTTATAAACTTTATTGCAAAAATTCTCAACAATTTACGTGCAAACCAAATCTACGAACACATCAAAAACAACATCCACCACCAGGATTCATCTCAGGCATACAGAACCGGTTCAATATATGAAAATCCATCAACATAGTCTACCATATAAACAAACTGAAAGAAAAAAAAAAAAAAACATGATCACCCCCTTAGATGTTGAAAAATCATTTGACAAAATCAATACCCCTTCACATTAGAAGTCTTAGAAAGATCAGAGATACAAAGCATATACTTAAACAGAATAAAGGCTACATACAGCACACCTATAGCCAACATCAAATTAAATGGAAAGAAACTTAAATCAATCCCACTGCAATCAGGAACAAGGCAAAGCTGCACACTCTCAGTTTATCTCTTCGACATAGTACTTGAAATCCTAGCTAGAGCAGTAAGACAACTAAAGGAGATCAAGTGGATGCAAATGGAAAAGGAAGAGGTCAAAGTGTCACTATTTTCAGAGGGTATGATAGTATACATAAGTGACCCCACAAATTCTACGAGAGAACTCTTACAGCTAATAAATGCCTTCATCGAAGTTGCTGGATACAAAATTAATTCAAAAAAATCAGTAGGCCTCCTTTATACAAAGGACAAATTGACTGAGAAATAAATTAGGAACCTGCACTTTTGACAATAACCACAAAAGACATAAAGTATCTTTGCATAATTCTAATCAAGCAAGTCAAAGACATGTAAGACAAGACACTTAACTCTCTGAAGAGGGAAATTGAAGGAGATATCTGAAGGTGGAAATATATCTTCTGCTCATTGATCAATTGAATTAAAGTAGTAAAAATGGCAATCTACAGATTCCATGCAATGCCCATCAAAACACCAACACAATTCTTTACAGATTTTTAAAGAAAAATTCTAAACTTTATATAAAAAAAAAAAAACACAAAACCTCCTCATCCCTGACTTCAAGCTATGCTACAAAAGAATAGTATTTTTAAAATGGATGATACTGGCACAGAAATAGACTTGGTGAACAATGGCTTCTAATTGAAGGTCCAGAAATAAACCCACAAAGCTACAGACACTTGAGTTTTGATGAAGGATCCAAAAGCATACAATGGAAAAAAGAAATCACCTTTAACAAATGGAGTTGATCTAACTAGATGTTTACATGTATTCAAATTCAAATAGACCCATTTTTATCACCTGTGCAAAACTCATGTCTTAGGGGATCAAAGACCCAAAATAAAACTTTCTTTTCTGATAGAAAATATATACACTGACCTGCCATCTAAGAAAGGGATAATATCTAGAATATATAAATAACTCAAGAAATTAAACATCAACAAACCAAATAATCCAATTAAAAATGGGGTACCGGGCTAAACAGAGAGCCATTTTGAATGGCCATGGACAAGCAGAACTTAAGGAAATGCTCAAAGTCCTTAGTCACAGGAGAAATGCAAATCCTCATTCAGAAGGATAAACAGGATAGACATCAGAAGTGGGAGAAGACTGGGAACATGACAGGGGCCTACTACAGAGTCTGCTCATAGGAGGTTTATTTATAATAGACAGAATCTGAAACAAACTAGAGGTTTCTTAACCAAAGAATGGATAAGGAATCTGTGGTACATTTACACAATGTTAATAAAAACAAGGAAATCATGAAATTTCCTTGAAATCATGAAACAGCAAATGGATAGAACTGGAAAAGATCATGCTGAATGAGATAACCCAGACTAAGGAAACATATGGTTTTTAATACTTAATAAGTGAATTTTAGCCATATAGTACTGAAGGGGAAATAGAATACTCAGCTGTAGGAGTTGAAGAGAGGGGACAGGATAACAGAGAAAGCACAGAGAGAAACGAGATTAGACCTGGGGACAGTTGTGTTGGGAGGACAGTATACCCACGGAGAGAAAAGAAACCCTGAGAAATGGCATCACTGACAAGCTGGAGACCTAGGACAGGGCCGGCTTCTGGGAGCATATGGGGTATTCTAGCTGAGACTTCTAGAGTCAGGGTTCATGGAGACTGAAGAGGCCACCCTCTAACTAGGTAAGACTCTTAGGGGAGGGATGGGAACACCAACTCACCCACAAAAAAACTTCCACTCAAAATTTATCCTGCATATAAGACGTTCACGCATAAAGACAGAGCAGAAACTGAGGGAATGTCCAACCAGTGCCTGGCCCAACCTAAGACCCACCTCATGCGAGAGAGCCACCCCTGACACTATTAATGATACTCTGCTTTGCTTGGAGACAGGAGATGCTGCACCCAGCAGAGGAAGGAAACAGATGCTGAGACTCACCGCCAAACATTGTGAGGTGAAGTGTGAGAGTCTTGTGGAAAAGTGGGGAAATTTTAAAAGGAACTGGAGGTGACAGGGGCTCCAGAGAAAAACAATGGAGTCAACTATCGAGGGCCCAGAGCGGCTTGTGGAGACCGAAGCACCAACCAAGAGCCATGCTGGGACTTGACCTAGGCCTCCTACACAGATGCAGCTGATGGACAGCTCAGGTGTTATGTGGGTCCACTAGCACAGAGTGTGCACTGTCTCTCACATGGACTCTGTTGCCTGGTTTTTGATCAGTCCCTCCTGGCAAAGCATCCTTGTTAGGCCACAGGGGAAGAGAATATACGCAGTTCTTATGCAACTTGATGAGCTGGGGTGGGTTACTAGTTGGGGTTCCCCTTTTCTAAGGAATAGGAGAGGAGGGATGGGGGAAAAGAGAAGGAGAGTGAGACCAGGAAGAGAGGAGGGAAGGTGCTACCATCAGGATGTAATTTGAGTAAATTACTTAATTAAGTTTTTAAAAGACAGCCTACTATATGTCAGAGGAAAAACATTGCCATTTTTATTTTAATCTAAACTATACAAAACATGATTTTCAATTCTGAAATGCAGGGCACATTTTTGCCATTGTTGTTAGTCAGCTAAGCTTTGTCTGTATTCACTCATGGGTATGGGCAGTACTTCATCTATGTACTACTACAGACTCAAAGGTCAAAAGGTGTTGACTTTTTCAGCAAATATTACCATTTTAATTGTAATAGGTAATAAGGCAGCTCACCACAATTTATTTTTTTTTAAATTTGTGGAATGAAACATAGCTATTAAAAACATAGCTATGCAGGAGCTTTGAAAGTTGCTTTTAAACATTTGGTAGAATAAACACGTTTGATCATGACATTGCTTAAAAGATGAACATCAGTCAAGCTTGGTAGAGTAGGCAAAACTCTTGATATGAAAGACTAGATAATTTTTTTCTTAAAAATACAGAAGTTTCAAAGTCTATAAAAACTTACACATTGTCTAAATTATTTTTGTATCATATAACCTTAAAATTTCACAAAAAAAAAAACCCACTTTATTCTGTTATTCTGGAGATTATAAAATTTCTCATGATAGTTTGCTAAGGATTTTCTTTTTTTCTTTTTTCTTTATTACAATTTATTCACTTTGTATCCCAGCTGTAGACCCCCCTTCCCCTCCCAATCTCACTCTTTCTCCCTCTTCTCCTCCCATACCCCTCACCACCCCTCCACTGATAGCAGAGGGCCTCCTTTCCTTCCCTCTGACCCTAGCCTATCTGGTCTCATCAGGACTGGCTGCATTGTCTTCCTCTGCAGCCTTGTAAGGCTGCCCCACCCCGTCAGGGGAAGGTGTTTTAAAAAAAGAAATGCCTCCTTTAAGGCAGCATCATCAGTGCTCATGGGTTGGGTGTTCTGGACATAGTAATTTATTGTAAGAAATACATACCTAGCTTGAGGAGTGAATGATTGGCATACGAGATGATGAAACACCTAAATGTACCTAAACATATACTCTATTTCAGCATTTTGTAAATATTATCTTGTTTCATCTCCAGAAAATTTATACAAGACAGACCTATTGTGATCCTATCCAGAGCTGTCCTAACTAACACAGAAGCTCCCTAAAGGGAACACATAAGAAAATTTTAGAAATGGTATTTGAATTAAGCAGATTTTTTTAACTAGTTTCAAACTGTTCAGTTTATTTTCTTGCTTTTAAGTACAGATTGCCAGAGTTTTTGGTTCTATTGCTCTCCTTGTAGAGCTCCTGTCTCCTCCAGGTCTTTGTATCTCCCCCTTGTTTTATAAGATTCCCTGCACTGGGCCAAAAGTTTGGCTATGAGTCTCAGCATGTGCTTTGATACCCTGCTGGGTAGAGTCTTTCAGAAGCCCTCTGTGGTAGGCTTCTGTCCTATTTCCTGTTTTCTCCCTCTTCTGATGTCTGTCCCATTTGCCATTCTGAATGAGAATTGATCACTTAGTCCAGGGTCTTCCTTCTTGCTTAGCTTCTTTAGGTGTACAGGTTTTAGTATGTTTATCCTGTATTGTATGTCTAATATACACTTATAAATGAGTACATACCATGTGTGTCTTTCTGTTTCTGAGATACCTCACTCAGATGATCTTTTCTAGTTCCCACCATTTACCTGCAAATTTCATGATTTCCTTGTTTTTAATTGCTGTGTAGCATTCCATTGTGTAAATGTACCACAATTTCTGTATCTATTCCTCCGTTGAGGGACATCTGGGTTGTTTCCAGATTCTGGCTATTGCAAATAAAGCTGCTACAAACATGGTTGTGCAAATGTCCTTGTTGTTCACTTGAGCATCTTTTGGATATATGCCTAGGAGTGGTATGGCTGGAACTTGAGGTAGCACTATTCCTAGCTGTCTGATCAGCCTGAATATGCAGGGAAAATAACAAGCATTTGTAATAGAAAATGTTCAAAAGTGTATACATTTGATCCTCAGTTCCTTTGTAAGTAGCACTCTACAGGCTCTTATGAAAGATGCAAACCACTGTGGCATGAATGTAAATAGTGCCTTCACAATAATGCCAGTGAGAGTTTTGTGTACTTCCTGATTGTTCTGACATCTAATGAGGATTACTCGTTCTATGGATAAGCTGGTGGGAATTGGTTTATGGACTTCTTTTTCAAAATCATTGGCATTTGCACCCTTTCTGTGTTTAAAACACAGGTTGTTGTAACTCAACTGGGTAGTCAAATATTAGTGTGTCTTTGTTGATCTAACATATTGTTTCTTGACCTACAAGTGTTCTGTAACATCCTTGTAAGGTCTCTGAGATAATATTAGAAGTCAAGCATATATTAGAATGTAGTCAATTGGCAACAGCATATAGATGATTATGGATGTTACTGTTCAATATGATTTTCAATAGAAGAATATCCTTTAATATATTATTGTTAAAGTTTTTTTTTATTTAAAGTTTCTTGTGATGTGAAAAAGAGTACCAATTATCAGTATTTTAAAAATTGGCCACCGCTGGGATACAAAGTAAATAAATTGTAATAAATAAATAAATAAGAAAAACTAGCACTGTGATAACCTAAAATAAGATATTTTGGGGGGTGAAAGGTCATACAGTTTGGTCATGTGTTGCTAAGTGACAGTTGTTTAGATCTAGAGGACATGTGCTTAGGACATACATTCTCTTGGATCTGAGCAAACTTTGAGGAGTCACCAAAGTAAATAGCTAGTGTAAACGCAATAAAGTCGTTCAGTGAAAGCATGACACCAACTCAAATTTCTGGGATAGAGTAATATTTTGCAATGTACCAGCAGAATTCAAGAATGAACTTATACACATATTTTTATACATAATAACGTGTTTTCATTTTTGTTTTTTTTCATTTTGCATAATCTATTTAATGCTTGAAATACAGGAATGATCTGCTGTATTTTGACTATTGTGACATCCTGACACGATGCACAGCTACACTAACTACTCAAACTGAATTTCTGTATCATTTCTCTTCCATTTTTCATTATGAAATTAAGTGATTAGATTTTTAAATTTCCCTAGAGTTATAGAATTCATCATTGATATTTAATTCTGTGATGTGTATATTTTACCAATTTTATAACAGGTAAGAGTGCATTCACTATTTTAGAATAATAAAAATCATAAAAGAAGAAGTTATAGAGTATTTGAGAAAATAGGTAACATATTATATGTAATATTAACTTGTAAATATTTAACATTGTTGCTTTATAATTGAAACAGCTATTCAGTGTAACATCAGAAAAATGGTTCAAGTAAGTATAGGTCCCAAGGCAGAGAAGAACATTTAGACACCAATTGACAGTTGCTTGTAAAGGAAAAATCAGTTTTCTCCAATGGAATCTTAATAAGTATATAAACCACACGTCAGTGTAAGGCCCATGCCCATCAGAAGATGATCCACATAAAACCAATTCAATTGTGTTTTTGTAGAATTTTGTAGAGTTTTTGTCTCATACTGCTTTTGGGGGGATTTTTTAAAAATCTTACTGTTTATTTGCTTGTATATTGTTTTATGGGTTTTCTTTGTGCAAACTTTTGTTTGTGTGTGTGTGTTTGTTGTGATTTTCCATCATCATTCTTTTCATTGGTAGTCATTGATTCTTGTTACTGTTTTTTTTGTTTTGTTTTGTTTTGTTTTTTAATTTTTGTGCCTGTTTGTTTTCTAAGTAGAGAGAGAAAGAGGTCATGGAATTGAACAGGTGGGGGATTTAAAAAAAATATTGGGGAAGAAGAGTAGTTGGAATAGATTATATAAATTTTCAGTAAAATAGAAAATGATTGACCACACTTTTTACAAAGGACAGTGTTCACAGTCAAACAAAACTTTCCATGGCTGAACAGATAGATGGACAAATGTCCAGACATGTAATTTTAAAATATATCTGATTGCATCATTTCAGCTTTTTGAAATCTTATTACCTAAAAAATAGTATTTAAAAAAATCCACAACATAGAGAGACACCACTTACTCTGAAATTGTGTGATCATAGAAACTCTTGGAGGTTGAAGACGTTTATTTATTGGCTGTTGTGCATTCTTTCATGAACCTGAGGTTATTTACAGGGTCCATGTCTGAATATAAGCAATGCAATTTATGAGTTTTTAAGGATTTTACAAACATTTTGAAAAACTAAAGCTGTGTTTGTGTGTGTGTGTGTGTGATTGTGTTTGTGTGTGCATGTATGTTTGTGAGAGAGAGGAGAGAGAGCAAAACTTGGAGAAATTATGATTTTAAGTTGTAAAATATAGGGTAGATAATAGCATTTAGTATACTTAAACAAAAAATAATATATATATTAATTAACATCTTTAATTTACTCAAGCTTAATATTATCATATATATTATATACTACTAAGCATGAGAAAATTTAAAAATATATTATATACTATATAAATATATATATTATATAAAATATATTATTATAAATGTATTATGTATATTTTTTCTCAGCATGGGAAAATTTAACTTGTTAGGGGTGGCAAGGAGACAAGAAAGATCAAAGAGTCAACCAAAGGCACATGAATATATGAAAAACATATAAGTAAGTTATTAGGTAAAATAACAAAGAGAGGGGTATAGGAGGAAATGACAGAGGGAGGGTGGGATTGGGAAGGGAGGAGGAAGGTGGCTACAGCTGGGATACAAAATGAATAAACTGAAATTAATTTTAAAAATTAAAAATTAAAAATTAAAAAAATAACAAAGAACAATTTAACCTTTTTGAATAGAGGTACCCACTGTGGGTAGATAAAGATGGTCTTAGAAACCACATATTGTTAAACAAAACTCCAACACAAAGTGGTGCTACTTGGTACTCCTAGGTAGGTATTACTGTAGAAAACATATTTATAAGTAAGTTGATAATATAGTGACGCGTTACGCAGAAAATAGGACTCACTTGTTGTTGAACTGCCTTTGTTGTCTCACTAACTAAATTGCTGGGAAAGCCAATGAAAGTGACCAATTATTTTATGAATGTGATCTTTAAGTGTGTAATTATGGAGAAAATGGGTCCTAACTCCTTTTGGAATCAGGGAGTAATAATTTCTCTATTGAATATACAAGGAAAAGAAAAAAATACATATAAAATTTTCATTTAACTTGGACACCATGGACAGAATCACAGGGACTTGGGGTTAAGCCTAGGAATATAACAGCGTGAAAACACAGGAGAGTAACCCCGACTAATCATGACAATGTCTGTAAACTTGTTCTGTTTAGCAACTTTGTGCATGCCATTTCCTGAGATTATTTCATTTTAACTATCATCTTATTTTCATATATACACAAGTCAATAAATAACAATAAAACCTTTCATAATGCATGTTTCTCTCTCTGCACCCCAAGTACATCACTAGGGATGGTTGGATTGATTGTTATACCTTGGCAGAAACAGCCTCATTGCATCATTTAGACAAATATGAGGGTGCTCCAGAAAAGCAGAGATAGTTTGAGAGATGACTGAAGATTTTGTGGTGACACTGATCAGACAAAACAAACAAACAAACAAACAAAAAAACCTGGAAAAACAAATAAGAGGCTTTACAGAAAGAAAGCTTCATATTCTGTTGGTTACAAAAGTGGGAATCGTTTATTTCAGGTAGACACAGTTCTTCTTCATGGAATGATTCTTCTACACCTGTGTTAAGAAGAGTCTGCAGCAGAAATGTTACATGGTTATTCTGACTTAGCTACACGAGTACATGCAAAGAAGAAAAAGGAGGAGACCATTGCTTCATCAGAAAAACAAGCAATTTTTCCCTGGCATCACGTCTTTGGATATGTACTGCCTTGGAGAAATGTAGAAAACTGTTTGACATGTGGAACAGTCTTAGAAAACTAGAGATTTTAGTACAAAGAAATCAATTCACTGAAAGAATGCCCACATGAGGTTGTTACAACTTAGGATAGCCACACAGAGGAACTTCTAAAAGAACCCCACACCATTGTTACTGACCTGCATTAACATCGTTGGCTTACACCTTCTCCAGGCCTGAGTCACACTGGGTATTACAAACGAAGCTAGAACAATGATGAAAATACTGATACAAAACAGTTTCAAGGTGATCATTCCAAAAATACCCTTCCTTTCAAAATTGAGCAGGTTATCCCAGGGTTTCTTTTTGAATGTTTCAGTTTAAAAAAGGTTTGTCAAGAAAATACTAGAGTTTAAAACATCTCTTAAAATGTCTGTTAAATGACAGATTTTTTAAATAGATTATTTCTTACAAAGTATAATTCAAAAGCTATCTTCCAAGAAAACATAACTATAAACTTCAAAATGCAAATCAAAACCATTACTTGAGTTCTTGCATATTCTTCCATATCCTGGAGAAAAAGAGACCTGTTTTGTTTATCATGCTTGGGTATTTACAGTTTTAAAATATTCTAACAATAGAAACCAAGTTTCAGTACAAATCAAGCTGAGTTCTACAATTAATTATATTTTCTGTGGTTTCACAAATATTGTCTGGCCAATAGTGCACACCCACACGACTTCTGCCACTTCTAGAGGATGCTGGGAATGTTAGGCAGCAAGATGCAGTGCCTTAAACACACATATGAGACAGACACCAAAGAGAGGCTGTGTGACGTGCATATCTTCACCAGCAAAACAAAACAAGTACAGCATAGCCAAACTTCAGCAGTTAAAGCTGGGAGGGGCATCTCAGGGTTCTCCCCAAAAGTGTAGGCTTCAAACCTATTTTTGTATTAGGTGATGCATGTTGTATGTGGCTTTAGTCTTGGCAGCCTGGTCAGATGGCATGCTAAAGCTGCCATGTTATTCCCTTTGTCCATCTCATTGGTGCATGCTGGTGGACTCCAGTACTAGAGAATGCATGAGACAGCACATGCAGAGGGTCTGATAGTGTCAGCACACCCACTATATGAAAGCACAGAATTACTAGCCCCGACCTTTCTCTAAGGAAACTGCCATTGGACGCTCGTCTAAATGAGCATGAGGCTTCTATTTAGCTCTTTTGATCTAACACCTATGAACTTAAGTATGCAAAATATCAGGCCTTACATATCAAAGATTAATGTTTGCTACCAAATGAGATTAAAGTATTTTAATTAGATATTTATTTTGTAGGTGAATTTGCCAAAATTCACATATTTTATATTTGGTTGAAAAATCAAGTAAGTGCATAGCCTGAATTTTATATGTAGGTTGCAAACAAAATAGAACAAAACCAGTCTTTCTGTTTCTTAATTAAAACATCAGAGGTTAATGGCTGTAAAATAAACCTAGAAGCATATAAAAATAAATGAATATTTTGAGAATACAAAACAAGTGTAGTAAAAGAATATATATATATTTTAGAATACTAAATCCTTGAAATTTAAAGAAAAAGAAATGTTTTTACTTATCCACGACAGTGCCCACAAAGTGTGCCGTTTGGCAAAGTTAAGCTGACTCTGTCACTTCATTCCATGATACTTTGATACTTTTTATACAGTAGGAAAACAAACAAAGAAACAAAAAATAAAAAACAAAACCTTTTGAAGAGCAGAGCTGTGACTCTCCATCCTTTGTGAAGTAGTGTAACTAAACATTTTAAAAACTAAAGAAACGGTTGTTGCCCCTAATAGCTCCATAAGCTTGAATGTATGTAACAGAGAAACAAAGGTATCTCTAGTACATGCACACAAGCCTCATTCCATGAAGAAATACGCCACCTAGCATAAGCTTTAAGTCTGTTTTGCTCTTTCTAGCAGCTACGTAATCTAAAACTGTACAGTCCTTCCTATCCTCATTCTTCTAACCTACTTTATAGTAAGATCATAAACAGAGAGTTATTCGACATTGCCTTCTTGAAACCTAAACGCACATTAGCAAGAGATACAGAAAAAATATAAGTAAATAGCTTAGAGACCACAAAAGCCAGCAAGATGGTCCCACTCATTATACATGTATATTTCCACCAAGAGAGCAAAGCCTTCTGAACATTTCATCCTAGTAAGTCAACATACTCAACCTGTCATTCTTGGAAATAAAATGAAAGCCCATAAGTCTTTGCTTACAGATAAAAATAAAAGCAGGAAGATGGACATGACCACTCTTAGACGGCACATGGAACAATAGCCATCTCTGCTGTTCACAGAGAAAAGATCTAACTACCCATCCTGCTGGCCCAGCGTCTGGAACTCCGTGGTGTGTAAATTGTGTTGGAGAAAAACATTCTTCCTGCTGTATGTGTGTAAGGAGATAGGTCCTCGAGGTGGCTGTCCAAACCTGCCCGTGAAGGTGGAGTGCTGTCGGGACAGAGCTGCTGGGTCCTTTGGTTTCTCTGAGAACATGGAGAGTCCTTCTGTTTTAGTGGCTGGCTTCAGAAAACTCTGTCCCACAGTCATCCTCGAGTTCTGTGTCACTTCGGAGGTGACAGCTTCATAATTTCCCCTTGCATGTTTCATAACTCCTCCTAATTCCTTGTCCTTTAAGAAATTGCTTAGACACATCCCTGGGAGTTGGCAGATGTTCTTGTGAGGACTTGTCTGGTCAGCTGCAGAGTATCTAAAACGGTCCTCGGTGGGAGTATGGATTGCTTTTCTGTCCCTTGTGCTGAGACTTTGGCTCATAGTTCGACTTCGGTACGTAGTCTGGGAAGAAACAGAAAAGGAAAAAAAAAAAAAAAACATCTTTCAAATTCCTGTGTAGATAGTTGTGACCTGCAAACTCTTGTGCATGAACCTGAAATTTCTCAGTAAGTGTGAGAAAACCAGTACAGTTCTCCATGAAATTCACCCTTCAAGTACTATAATACCCCCAAACAGTATTCTACAGTTTTATGTGAAAATAAAGGTTTTCTATTTTTCTTTTCTTTTCTTTCTTTCTTTTTAATTTATTTATTTGTTTATTTATTTATTATTTATTTGTTTGTTTGTTTTTTGAGAGAGGTCTAATGGAGAACAAAAGACCAATACTTAACTCCTGGATTCAACCACTTAATAATGTACCTACATAGACAACATAATTCTCAGGTTTGTTTTTTCTTACACCTCAATAGTAACCTAGAATTTAACAATTTGAAAGTAAGAAAGTTATCTCTATGATCAGAGGATAACCGTAGAACAGACAAAATTTCAGCACATGGATTGTTGAGATTTTTTAGATGCAATTTATCCTTCAAAAATGCAAACCACCTTCCTTCCCTTAAGAAGCATAAAGGTCTGCATGGAATTCTCTAATTTAGTCTTCCTTTGAAGGAAGCAGTGAGTACAAGCTGTCAACCATATTCCTCTTAAGCCCACAGTTTCATGATTTGGAATGCTTATGGGGGTAGAAACAGAAACTAACTGCACTATTATTTGCTGGAATAAAACAAAGAGGATGTGTCATCTCTACAAAGCATAACAGAATTCATGAAAGACGGATGAGGAAGAAGGAAGCAGAACTACGGAGATTGTGCTGTGATGGCACATCTGCAGATGGAGTCAGGGAAATTTCCGGTAACTTGAAATGTAAATGATGGACAGTAGGGTTAAGTACTCATTGAAAATCAAATCTGCAAACCATGTATCTGCCCAGATCCCAAATCGCTCATACAGCTGTCATCATTTTGTTGTGTAAGGACTGTCACTACTTTGACATTAAGCCATGCGAAATCAAAATGTAACTGTCATCTACAAAGCCCATTCTTCCTCTCTCAATAATAGCGGTTGTCTGGCTTAACCCCTAAGGACTGTCTGTGGCCTCTTTTCTTTATGACTCTGAATACCTAGTGCTTCCTGTTGTACTGGCAAATCCCAGTCTGTAGTTAAATATTTCCTAGAAACCCTTGTCCTCTACACAATTGCTTGGAGATGTAGGTGTTAGACATTTACAAACAGATTTATGTGTTTGAGATATGTGGTGTAGTGTTATTGAGTGTATATTACATGTCAAGAAAGATGCTAATTTTTGAATACATTCTCTCACTGTATTGTCATTTTAGTTGAGGCTTCATCATCATTGAAAAGAATTCTGCTGTGTTATACTTTCTCTTCTTTGGCTCGTCTATTTCAGGTTGAAGAAATGAACTACTCAGACCTATTTTATTTTGTTTTGTCTTGTTTTGTTCTGTATTTGCTTCAGTGTTGTCAATGACCTGACATTTTTATTTTTGTCATGGTCTTATTTAGAGACACCTTCAGTCTCTTCCAAGCTATGAAGTAACAGTTGAATACGATGTTGAATATCTATACTGGGGTTAATAAAAATAACAAAAAGAACCCATTGGTCTGGGAGGACAAAAAGCAGTAAAATTTATGTTTATTATTCAGGAGCTTCCTGGTTTCTTTTCCTTTTCCCCATGGTGCTTCTCCAGTACTCTGGGTTCTCCTTATAAAAATAAACTGTGGCTTCTGTCCTCTCTGTGACATAATCTAAGATGCTTACGAAGGTGTTGACTGTCACCTGAGGAGTGCCCATCAGCCTTGTGTTTAATTCCTGGCTGCCATATGCTACGCACATGAATCCTGCTTCTGAGTACTGTGGGGGAAAAAATAATCTGTTTCTAGTGGAAGGAGACATCACGAAATCAAGAGTGATAAAAGCCAGTAATAATATTTCTCTTCCTACTGGCATTATTTCAATGACAAATCATAGTTACATACATGTATGGGGTACAACAAAAGGTTTTGATATGTGTATACAATGTTGAGAGTTCAAATTAAGCAGAGTGACATATATATATTATCTCATATAATTGTTTTTCACTTTTGTTTTTATATGAGCTGCTGATGAAAGTACGGAAGGAGACCTCACTGACATTGGTTTAATAAGGTAACATGGTAAAATAGTCATTATTTTGTTTATCTAATCATTTTAGACCTTCTATGATACTTTATTTCATCCAATATACAAATTTAATAACTATACATAGAAGGACAAACAACTGATTTCCACAGGCCCCTAAGTGCTCATCCCTAGAACTTTCTCAGGGACTTACAGCTACAGCGCATCTGTCACAGCAACATACAAAATGAGATCTCCCTTTCTCACTTTACATTTTTGTACAAAAATACATAGTTAAACCATTTGTTTCAATTTGTCTGGAATAGGTTGCTCTTGACACTTCAGACTTTTTTTTTCAGTTTTTTTTTAACATTTATTAATTGCACTTTATTCACTTTGTATCCCCCCATAGAACCCCTCCCTTCTCCCGTCCTAATCTCACCTTCCCTCCCCCCTCTTCATGCATGCCCCTCCCCAAGTCCACTGATAGGGGAGGTCCCCCTCTCCTTCCTTCTAATCTTAATCTATCAGATCTCATCAGGAGTGGCTGCATTGTCATCTTCTGTGGCCTGGTAAGGCTGCTCCCCCCTCAGGGGGAGGTGATCAAAGAGCAGGACAATCAGTTTATGTTAGAGGCAGTCCCTCTTCCCATTACTATGTAACCCACTTGGACACTGAACTGCCATGTGCTACATCTGTGCAGGGGTTCTAGGTTATCTCCATGCCTGGTACTTGGTTGGAATATGAGTCTCTGGAAAGACCCCTGTGTTCAAATTTTCTGGTTCTGTTGCTCTTCTTGTGTTGTTCCTGTCCTCTCCAGATCTTACTATTTCCCTCTTCTTTCATAAGATTCCATGCACTTCAGGCTTTTTAAAAGATCTGCCTTACACACCATCAAGTTCAGAGCTTACAGAGGATATGAACAGCATAGGAGCAAATAATATGGTGGTCAAGGTGCTGAATACATTTATTAATATAAGTTTTATAGAACACTTCTGAAACGGGTACTGCATATAGTGAATAATAGTTCTGCTCACAAAAGGTTAGTTTCCTGTCTTGTCTTCAGGCAGCTTAAAATTTAATAAGTTCATCTGAAATAAGAAACCTGAGTGGCCACAGGGAGTTTAGTTTTTCTAATTTTCTCATCTATAAAGGTGAGATTTATATTCAGCCAACATCTCCATTTACAACATTCAAGAATTGTGAAAGTAAAATGCCTAATTTTTTACTTTGAAAATAGTCATATTGCATGTTCTCTTAATGAGGGTAGTATTAATAAGAAAAAGAGAGGAAAAGAACATAAAGCAAGCACTAGACTATGAAATTATTTTGATAAGTATTTATTCCATCTTTTAGAGCCTAAAACACTTTGAAGACCTATCTCAACATAAAAGTAATTTCTCCCTAATATTAGTAATTTCATATTTATTATTGTAGGTTAGTTCCCCAAAACACAAATTCCATCAAAGATATTTATAACAAGTTTATTAGGGAATATTTTGTAGCCAACAGTTATAGAGAGATGGAAAATGCAAAAGCAGACAGAGGGAGATAGTAAATTCTATGCAAAAAAAAAAAAAATCCATGCTAATGGATCAGCCAGGCACAGATGAAGCTGAGATGATTCTTTATGCTCAGGCAAACAGATGATAGTCTTGCACTCTTGTAAGACATTATTGGATGACACAAGAAAGGCTTTAATCTTGGTTTTTATTCTCTAGAAATAAGTTAAAGGAAAGATACTTGAGAGCTATCAGTCACCACTATCTTCAGAAACTGAGTTAAGGAAGGATTGACATGTATGTGTGTGTGAGAGGGGGGGGAGAGAGAGAGAGAGAGAGAGATGGAGAGAGAAAAAAGAAAGAAGGAATACTACAGTGTGATTAGGATTGTGATATGAATGCATGTGAGTAAGAGAGATAAAGTGTGTGCTATAGTGATTGTGCTTATGTGAGTGTGAGAATGTGTGTCTTCAGCAGAAGGAAGAATGACTAAGAGGCATGACACTGCATTTATTGCACTAATTATCCAATAACAGCAAGCGTATGTTTAATGCATTATAGGATTATGTAGCAACTAGGAAAACAGTGATTTTTCATCTAAAATACATTGTCTTTATATGTCATTAATGCATGGGTGTCACTGTGTGTGTGTGTGTGTGTGTGTGTGTGTGTGTGTGTGTGTGTGTGTTCTGGAATTCAGGTTTAGAGTACACGCAATGAAAGGTGACTAAGATGCTGACTCCAGAGCTGAAATTGGTGTTGCACTGTAGATGCACATGAGCTGTGATTATCCACATCAGGTAGGGCCTGCTGCACCCTTCCATGGAAACAGGAAGTTTCCATGGGGCCCACAGCTCCCTAGCATTTATACACGGACAGTGGTTGACAGTAAGAAGTTTGTCATCTGTGGTGCATATGTTTCTGCTTCTTTAAAATCATGTCAACCACTGCTCCTTTGAACAATCCCAGTGAAAACCAGAGTCAGGGGAAAATAAAGGTGAACTTAAAAAGGAACTTCCTTCCTGTGAAGGAAGAGGCAGTGCAGCATCAAGAGCTGGGAGGCACGGAAAAGAGTGGCAGGGTGACAGAAGCCTGTTATTGAAATGTTTTGTGTACGTGTTTGGATTGCACTTTGGAAGACAGTATGACTCTGAAGGCACTCAATACTAAATATTGCCTCATCAATATCAATTTTAAACTTCCTTTTTCTGGTTTTATCTATAAAACAATTTTTATTTTATCAGTCAAGAAAGACTTTTGAAAATGTTCTTAAGTGATAACACAAACATACATGGAATATTTTTTTTTTGCAGCTCAATTAATGAAAGACAAAATGAATCTTCAGAAAATTCAATACTTATACAAATCTCCAGAAAATAATCTATGGATATGGTCCTCAACTACAATACTTTATTGATCATGTAATACATTTTCCATTCATAATTACTTCTAATTGAGATTCATTAATTTGTGCTATACAGGTTGATAGTTTCTTCATTCTTACACTACCAACTCCTGTATGCATGCTCACGCAAGTGCACGCACACACATTAGGACATGTACATGTATATCTTCATTGCTAATATTAGATGAGTGCAGATATTTTAAAGAGATATAACAATATTTCAGAGGCATTCTGTATCTCTAGTATTTATAGTTTTAGCTTTCTCACAATACACAAGAAAAGTCATATTAGTGCAAGAAATACTCAGAAGAAATTGCAATGCTTTCACAACTACCAAAGCAATATTACATTAAATCTATTACGTATTTCAGAATGATAAACATAAACCATTTAAACATCATTTTGTCAGTACTGTTGAACACGAAAAGGATAAAGAAAATGTGGAAGAACAGTTACTTATCTCCTTTCCCCAATATATAAATTGGACAGATGGAGGCTCAATCCTTTGTTAAAAATGAGAACTGAAAGAATACTCCCGTTAAAATATCTTTTTTTCATATTATTATTACTTACAATTTATTCATTTGTATCCCTGCTGTAGCCCCATCTCTCATCTCCTTCTGGTCCCACCTTCCTTCCTGATTTCCCCACTATGATCCTCCCCTAGTCCACTGATAGTGGAGGACCTCCTCCTCTTCTATCTGACATTAGCCTATCAGGTCTCATCAGAACTGCCAAGATGCTCTTTCTCTGTGGCCTTATTAGGACACTTTGCCGAGGAGGGGGGGGGAGAGATGATCAAAAAGCAGACAACCAAGCTTACCTCAGAGACTGCTTCTGCTCCATTTACTAGGGTACTCTCATGAAAACTGAGCCACACACATGCTACCTCTGGGCAGGGGGTCTAGGTCCTATCCATGCATGGTTCTTGGTTGATTCATCAGTCTGCAGACCCCACTGGGCCCAGATTTTTTTTTTTACTCTGTTGCTCTCCTTGTAGAGTTCCTGTACCCTTCAGGTTTTCAATCTCCCTCTTCCTGCATAAGATTCCCTGCAGTCTTCTCAAAGTTTGGCTACAATTCTTAGCATTTGCTTTGATACCCTGTTGGGTAGAGCCTTTCAGAGGACCTCTGTGGTAGGCTTCCGTCCTGTTCCTCATCTCCTCCTGTGTTCAATATTTATCCTGTTGGCCCTTCTGAATGAGAATTAAGCATCATCCCTAGGGTCCTCCTTGTTGATTAGCTTCTTTAGGAGTATAGATTTTAGTATGTTTAGCCAACATTATATGGCTAATATCCACTTATAAGTGAGTATATACCATGCACATATTTCTGCTTTTGGATTACCTCACTCAGGATGATCTTTTCTAGTTCCCACCATTTGCCTGCAAATTTCATGATTTCCTTGTTTTTAATTGTTGAATAGTATTCCATTGTACAAATGTACCACAATTTCTGTATCGATTCTTTGGTTGAAGGACATCTAGTTTGTTTCCAGATTCTGGCTTTTACAAATAAAGCTACTGTCTTTTCAAAAATTAATTAATTTTTATTTCAGTTTATTCACTTTGTATCCCAGCCCTATCTCCCTCCCTCATACCCTCCCACTGTCACCCTCCCTCCATTTTCCCCTCCCATGCCCCTCTCCCATTCCACTGAAAAGGGAGGTTCTTCTTCTCCTCCATCTGACCCTAGTCTATCAGGACTCATCAGTACTGGCTGCATTGTTATCATCTGTGGCCTGTTAAAGCGGTTTCCCTCTCAGGGGGTGGTGATCAAAAAGCCAGCCACTGAATTCTTGTCAGAGACAGTTTCTGTTCCCATTACTAAGGCACCCACTTGCAGACTGAGCTGCCATGGGCTACATCTGTGCAGGGGTTCTAGGTTATCTCCATAAATGGTCCTTGGTTGGAGTATCAGTCTCAGAAAAGATTCCTTTGCCCAGATATATTTTAGTTTTGTTGCTCTCCTTGTGGAGCTCCTGTCCCCTCTGGGTCTTTCTATCTCCCACTTCTTTCATAAGCTTCTGAACCCTCCTCCATTGGAGGGAGGAATGGGAACTGGTACAACTACTTTGGAAATCAATCTGGCACTCTCGCAGTCAATTAGGAATAGCGCCTCCTCAAGATCCAGCTTTACCACTCCCAGGCATATATCCAAAAGAGGCTCAAGTATACAAGAACATTGCTTAACCATGTTTGTAGCAATATTATTCATAATATCCAGAAGCTGGAAACAACCCAGATGTTCCTCAGTTGAGGAATGGATACAGAAATTGTGGTACTTTTACACAATGGAATACTACTCAGCAATTAAAAACAAGGAAATCATGAAATTTGCAGGCGAGGTATCGCAGAAGCAGAAAGACATACATGGTATATACTCACGTATAAGTAGATAATAGACATATAACATAGGATAATCATACTAAGATCTGTACACCTAAACAAGCTTATAAAGAAGGAGGACCCTGGGTAAAATGCTCAAACCTCATTCAGAAAGGTAAAGAAGATAGACATTGGAAGAGGGGAAAAACCAGGAAACAGGACAGGAGCCTACCACAGGGGGCTTCTGAAAGACTATACCCAGCAATGTATCAAAGCAGATGCTGAGACTCATAGCCAAACTTTGGAAAGAGTGCAGGGAATCTTATAAAGCTGCTATCTTTAACACAGTCATCCTTTTTAAAACATGGTAGCACCTTGTGTTACATTTTCAACAGCAGAGCAAGCACTTTAGTCTGTAAAGATGAATGACAGTGCTCAGATTACACTCTGAATTAGCAAAATAAAGACTTAAGAACTCCACTATTAGCAACAACATATGAACTCAAACCAATCTTCAACAATACTTAACATTAATGAAAATACTAAAATGGGCTGAGTAGGTAACTTCATTAGTTCAAAATAAGCATTGAAGTCACAATTTTTGGCAGTACAATAAGTGAATGACAGATCATGATATAACATCTGTGGAAATCTAAGTTAATTAAAGTATACAAAGTATAAATATAAAGTCAAAATAGCATACATTTGAAACACCATAGCCATATCTATCCATATCTGTAGTACGATTAAATATGACTGCTATGTGAAAAGTAATTTGAACATGTGGGTGGAGTGGCATATGCCTGTAGTTCTAGGACTCTAGGTGAATGCAGGACAATTGTGAGTTAGAGAAAAGCCTGGGCTACGTAGTAACATCCTATCTCAAAAAAAGATATTATGGACAAAAGCATATACAAACATGACTACTCATTCAGTAGAATATTGACATATATGTAAGTATATTAATTTTCTATACTGCATGTTTATGAACTAATGATCTTAAATATTTCCTATCACACGCTTTCAATATAAATTATTTTCCTGCAGGATTTTACTTTAATTAAAAATATTTTTTTCCATACCTGAGCAAATTTCTATGCAAAACACGTAGTGGAGACTTTTCCAATGCCATTAAATGCTAGCTTCATATTTGGTTCACTACATATTTTCAGAGTAACCATCACCTTCACAGTTATTTTTTCCCTGTCTGAAAAGGGAAAATCAGGCCCTCTCACATTGAGAAAAGTCTCCTTTCACTATTTCTAGTGGGTGCTAAAAATTGTCTTAATGGGATGCCCTTGGCACTGTGACAACTTTGAGTGGCAGAATCCTGAGCATAGCCCATTCCATAGCATACACCTGAAGGGATACTCGTATGCTCATTTTAAAGACTGGTCTTTATAGTTCTCCAAATGCGTGTGCTGCTTGCAGAATGTACTGTTACAGGACACAGATATCTAACTTGTAAAATTTCATCACACCAATTTCCAAGATATTTTTTATGATAAAAATTATCTTTTATGACAAAAATCAATTTTTGGATAAAATTGAATTAAACATAAGTGTGTCAATAGGTTAGAGTTGAAGTAACTTAAAATAATGCCAAAGTAAGGAGAATAGCTGGGTGTAAGTTACTGAAACACTTTAAGTCATCATAATATTCCAACAAGTTATATACCAACACACAGACACAGTTGTTTAAAAAGTACATACAGCTTTATCCCTGTCTTTCATCATTCATAATTATGAATGGGGCAAAATTAAGCTGAGAGCCTACTATTTGTAATAGCCAAAAACCAGAAAACCAACTAGATGTCTCTCAACTGAAGAATGGATAGACACCAAAAGTGGGAGGAGGGAAGGAACAGGATAGGAGCCTACCACAGAGGGCTTCTGAAAGAATCTACAAAGGCACTATGGAAGCAGATGCTGAGTCTCATAGCCAAACTTTGGACAGAGTGCAGGTAGTCTTATGGAAGAAGATGGCTATAGAAGACTCAGAGGGTCCAGGAGCACCACAAGGAGACAAACAAAGCCAAAGGGGGTACTGCATAGACAGGACATAGACCCCCTGCTCAGATATAACCCATAGACGGCTCAGTCTCCATGTGGGTTCCTTAGTAAGGTGAGAAGAAACAGTCTCTGACATGAACTCTGTTGCCTGCTCCTTGATCACTTCTCCCTGGTGGGGCAACATAGCCAGACCACAGAGGAAGAGGATCTAGACAGTTCTGATGAGACCTGATAGGCTAGGGTCAGACAGTAGGGGAGGAGGACTGCTCTTACCATTGGACTAGGGGAATGGGATGGGGAAGAAATAAGGAAGGAGGGTGGGATTGGGAGGAGACAAGGGAGGGGGCTACAAGTAGGATACAAAGTGAGTAAAACATAAATAATAATAACAATGATAAAAACAACAACAACAATAATAATAGAAAATAATAAAATATTTTATTTTATTTTATTAATAAAACTTATTTTATTAATAAAATATTTTATTTTATTAATAAAATATATTATTAATAAAATATTTTATTTTATTAATAAAAATAATAAAAAATAACTAGAAACAAATAATAGTTATCTATTATTTATCTTAGCGATTTTTACTTGGGTAAGAAAAAAATCTCCGAAGTCGTAATTTGCCTTTCTATAGTTGCCAAGGATGGCAAATACTCTAAGATATTTCCTAACCATGCTTTTTAAAATTTTTGAGACCTCTAAGTTCACATCCATAGGCCATTTTTAATCAGATCGTTGTATTCTTGTCCTTGTTGTTTCATTATTTGTTTTTAGTTGTTTACTTATTTATTGATGATGTTTTGTGAATACTGTATTAGCATAACATCCTCCAGAAGCTTCCCACTCCTGCTTTTTCCTCCCCACTATTCCTCAAACTCATGCCCCCTTATTCTTTTAAAAATTATTCTTTTAAAAATTAAAAACTTTGTTTAAAATTTTGTTCATACAATATATTTTGATCAGATTTTCCCTTCCAACAAATATCCCTAAATTCTCCCTGCCATTTTAGCATACCAATTTCCTGGTCTCTCTCTCTCTCTCTTAATATAAATTGAAAACTAAATAAAAACCAATAGGATCAAATCATTAATATAACAAATGAAACCAAAAGCTCACAATAAAATCACGTAGTTTGTTTGGTATTTGTTATATTATGCGCTTAATTTTTACTATTTATGGAAAAGTACATGCCAGCCTAGTTAAGTCCTAAAAACTCATAAATTATATTCTAATGTTTAAAAACCAAAACTGTCCACCCTACATCAAAAAGGGGGCAAGCCAGAAAATAGCCACTATCAATGTAAAGCCCAGGTACAAGATGCCTAGGGTATGCTTAAATGCTAAAGGAAGGAGAGAGCTGGGAGAGCAGAGCTGGAGGAGAGGTCTTGGAATGATGTGGAGAATGAACTGTACCTAAGATTTCAAAAAGCAAGTATAATGGGTAAAATCTGAATGTTAGGAAACTATGAGGGCTTGGAGGTTTAGGATGGAGTAATTATTGCCCAGCATTGTGATCTAGGTTAACTAAATAAATCATAGTCTCTGTGTGGTGATTTCGTTATACAACTGTTTAGGATTAACAGCAGCTTTACCAAAATATATATCAATAGTAAATATTAATATTTTTTACAACAAATGATGCCCAACTAACCTAAGTATCCACAACCTTTAAATCATACTTTATCATAATTTGATGGGGGGAATAAGCTCCCGGTGATAAAACCCAAACTTAAAACCTAAAAACTCCCAGGTCAATTACTGTCTCTTTAAGAGAGACTCTTAAACCTGTCCAAGAGCAAAAGACAGCCTCCTGTGGGCAGATCTGAGACTTAACAAAACTGGCTGCTCCTGCTGCAGTCTGAGGGGTACAGAAGCATGGCTTCTTTATACTGTGGCTGGCTCAGCTGGGCTCAGCTCAACAGCCATGACAGGAAAGAAAGAAACTCGAGGCAAACAAACCTCTAGACAGAAGCTGGACTAAAACTGTATCTAAAATAAAATTAAAAAAAAATTGCCATGGCAGAATGCCCTTTTGGCTTCATTTTGGCTGTCATAATCATGGATCTGGTTGCAATATGTTGAATGGTGATGGTTCTTCTCCATGCCTTCTCTGAGAAAGTTCAAGGAGAAAATGGGGAAAAAGCCAAGAATTGGAATACTAAGGTACAGATAAGAAAAAGGGCACTCTTCCTAATAATTAGATTAATAACAACTAAAATTTAAAGTTCTCTGGCTGTAAGATACTTGTCAGCTCTTTCTGGTCAGGGTCTGCCAATTCACTGAACCATCAACTAAAAATAACAACTAGGCTTTGCTTGTTACAGTATAAATTAGCACACACAAAATAAAAGAAACAGGCAGATCTCTGAGTTCAGGATCAAGGTAATTTACATAATAAAAGCCAGGATGGCAACTCCTGCTGTTTAGCCATTTGCAGAAGATAGTCTAAGATTCAAAATTACAAAATTTTCCTTAAGGTTACCATGTAGCTCTCCTTGTGGGGTTCCTGATCTCTCCAGATCTTACTATTTCCCACTTCTAACATAACATTTCATGCACTCTGTCCAACAGTTGGCCATAAGTCTCAGAGTCTGCTTTGATAGTCTGCAGGGCAGAGCCTTTAAGAGGCCCTCTGTGGCAGGTTTCTAGGTTGTTTCCTGTTTTCTTCTTCTTCTGATGTCCATCCTCTTTGCAACAGAACCAGAAAATTTGAACACAGGGGTCTTCCCAAAGACTCATACTCCAACCAAGTACCAGGCATGGAGATAACGTAGAACCCCTGCACAGATGTAGCCCATGGCAGTTTAGTGTCCAAGTGGGTTTCATAGTAATGGGAAGAGGGACTGTCTCTGACATAATCTGATTGGCCTGCTCTTTGATCACCTCCCCCTGAAGGGGGAGCAGCCTTACCAGGCCCCAGAAGATGACAATGCAGCCACTCCTGATGTGATCTGATAGACTAAGATCAGAAGGAAGGAGAGGAGGACCTCCCCTATCAGTGGACTTGAGAAGGGACATGCGTGAAGAAGGGGGAGGGAAGGTGGGACTGGGAGGGGAGGAGGGAGGAGCTTATGGGGGGATACAAAGTGAATAAAGTGTAATTAATAAAATAAAATTTAATTTAAAAAATTATTTTAAAGACATATCATAAATAGGTACCAGAATGTCTGTATAATAAATAACTTCCTGTCCATTGAATAACTCTGAAGTGGAAGAACTGTTGGAGCGAAGACACCAGATCAATGTAGAACCTTCATGGGATCTCTGATCATTGATCATAATATTGTTAACTTTTGTTAATTTAGCAATTTTAAGAGTTTATTTACATGTCAGGAGACAGAGGCAGATGGATCTCTCTTAGTTCAAAGACAGCCTGTTCTACAGAGTGAGTTCCAGGACAGTCAAAGCTACACAGAGAAAACCTGCCTCAAAAAACACAAACAAAAAAACAAACAACAACAACATTTCACGTATGATCAAATTAATGCCTCGTGTTATATATTTCAAAAGATGCAGCCTCACATTACTTGGTTCTGCTATCTTTTTAGTAGCTGTACAATTTAAGGGAAAGCAGACAAAATTAAAATTCTGGCCATGAAGTGATGATTGCAGAATCTTGGATTTTCTGCTGATGATATGGTGACTTGATACTATTTAAAAGCCCTTCAAAGCATTTGCAACATCAAAAGAACATTATGAGTGTGTGTGTGTGTGTGTGTGTGTGTGTGTGTGTAAATATGCAGGGAATTTGAGATGAAGTAATATGCATTTTCTCTCCAGCTTTTCCGAAATGTTTTCATACAGAATAAATAATGTGAAACAGCAAGAGATTAATCATGGTATGGAATCTTATGGCCAAGATATAATTGTCTACATGTTAGGACCATATTTTTAAATAAGGAACAAAACTTTAAAATGCACACTTTCATTCCGCAAAGAATTGAGCCTTTGAGATAAGAGGTTTACTTAATAATAGCTTTTTTTAAATAGCTAAACTTTTTTCCTACGCATGATGAATTTTAAAGGTGTTAGAAACAACTTATTATAGAGTGAAAAGAGAAATTATAAAGCTATTTTTCCTTTAGAAAACCCATTATATCAAAGCAAATCATTTTCTTTACAAATTCAGGGTAACCTCAGAAAGTCTGCCTAACAAAGAGAAAACAGATGGGCCAACTGCTTCAAAGTTAGTCATCCTTAAAAAGATCTAAAATTGATTTTTAAATAGAAAGAAATCTACAAAATGTAAAATATAATAAGTGTCAGATGACACATATAAATTGCTCAGATCTAAATAATTATGTTTAATTATTTATATTTTATTGATGTCAATTATGGTCATTTTAATAATTTCAAATACCAAACTCACTGCAAATATTAATGTCTTCATTTCTTGATTTTTATAATAAAGAATGCAAAATACAATGAAAATTATGAGAATGTATTTTAATTCTTTGATTTTTATATGGAAAAAGCATCTAGATTATATTAATATTCCCAAGATTATAAAACTTTATGTCATCAATTAATCAATTTTAGCTATCCTATAGATGTCCTATATTTTTAAGTGAGTATATGTAATCATTATCTCTCATCTAATGCATAGGCATAAATTGTACATTTAATATAAGGTACAGAACCAAAAGAACAAAAAGATTGAAAATGGAATATTCTCTGATACATGATATTTATCATACAATTTAGATAAAATCCATGGTCTATGAACTTAAAATAGTATCTGTTGAGTCTGTGAGATAAAACTGTTGACTGAATAAAAGAAAAGAAAAGCAAATTTTTGTTGCTCTGTTATGAGAAAGGTAAGTGGTAAGTGTGTGTTGATGAAGAGTTGCCTTCATGACCGATGTTCTGACAGACTGAGATGTAAGGGCCCTGACTGTAGCAGCCAGTTAGCAAAGGCTGGACAGTTCCCACTCTTCTGACAAAGTTGTGGAAAGGAGAAAGGTATGTTTATTCTGACTACAGACGGGTCTCTCCCGTGTATCAGTGGAGGCTAAGTTCAACATTAGAATTATAAGGCTGAGGTGAGTCCTTATCCTGGCCTAAAGATGGGAATTTTCATTGGTAGAAACACTGAGTAGCCGTTGACTTTGGGAAGTAGGAAATTCAAAGCGCATGTGCTATATTAAAGTATCTGGACAATATCTGTTAGGTATCCATGGCGAAGGATGCCTGAGTAATGTTGAAAACAAAAGGAAACTGAAACTAATGTACTATATGAGCTTATAAATATCTCTAGTTCCCTTTGTTTTTTTTTATTTTTTTTTTTTACCTTCACAATTTATCCTTCCATTCATTCATAAACCCACACATTCTTAGGGAATACATATTATAAATATCAGTTCAAATAAAACTTTTAATATATAAAAAAAATCATCTTAGAAATGAATCATGGTTTTGCTCCAGAAACAAAGGTAGTAACATTATTAAAATGGTAAGGAAGTTGCTAAAAGTATGTAAATGAGCTTGAAATAAAGGCTAGAGTCAGTGAAATAAGGTATGGCAAGTGTACAGTAATGGCTGCATGTCTTGTATCCCAAACAATTCTATCTTGCTTGCTTTAACTCCCATATCCCTTTTACCATTTTATTTATGCTTGTCTTTTATTCCACCTAAAGAACTTCAGAGATTTAAGAAAAATGGAAATTTACCACACATTCTTATTTTTTTTTTTTGCCTAAGAAGCACTTAAGTGGAATTAATCACTGTGATCTGAAATTCTATTTTTCATTTTTTATATAACATCACGACATCAAATCCTTTAATTTTGTATAATTTCTCTAGTCTCATTTTCATTTTTTACAATTTTTATTTTTATATTAATTACAAGCTATTTACTTTGTATCCCAGCTGTATCCCCCTCCCTCATTTCCTCCCAATCCCACCCTCCCTTCCTCATCTCCTCCCTGCCCCCATCCATGTCCACTGATAGGGGAGGTCCTCCTCCCCTTTCATCTGACCCTAGCTTCTCAGGTCTCATCAGGACTGGCTGCAATGTCCTCCTCTGTGGCCTAGCAAGGCTGCTCCTCCCTCGGAGGGCTGTTGGAGGAGGGAGAGCAAAGAGCCTGCCACTGAGCTCATGACAGAGACAGTCCCTGTAAAAAATTAAGTTCACCTAGTATGTTGAAAGCACAGCAGACAACAATGGTGCTCTCAATAGCTCTTCTTTTCTGGGCCCCTCTTCACTATCTACATCTATATGTAGATAGTGTGGTGCTTTTCCAAGATAGGAAGTTAATAACTCAAGATAGCTCCAGGAAATCCCTGACACTGGTCAGATTCACTGCACTCCTCCATTTCTATGAGTATACAGATGGAAAGGACTGCTATCCTGGACTGACCCAGGGATAAAAACAGAACAGCCAAGCAGTGTGCTCGAGAGAGGATCTAGCCAAGAAACCAAAAAGTGGCAGAGACTACACAAAGTACATAAAAGAGAAAAGACCAGCTGAGGTACCCAGAAGAGGCTCAGAACAACTGAAACTTCTGCAGAGAACACTCTCCAAACTGTTGTGTTGCCTCCAGACTGTGCAATGTGCTCTGGGTCACTAGATTTTGTAAGCTGCCACACATGCTGGGGTAGACTTTGGTTAAGTAGCTGGCTTTAATAATGTCTGCACTTGTAAGAAGTCCTACATATTTCTGTAAGTAACTCCAATAAAACCCATTGATTCACCAAATTGAACTTTAGAGGTACCTGAACTTTGATCTATCACAGTTTCACAGTCTAGAGTAAGTATGCTTGTGTGTTGCATCTTCCAAAAAGTCTATTTCATAATTGATGTGTAAAAATTCACCGGACCATTGAAAACTTACCAGTGGGAACACATATGAGAAGAGTGATTCTCCCTTAGCACCTATCAGGTGTGTAACTTACCAGTAGCTGTGAGTATAAAAGGGGTTGGAAAGAACATCTCTCCTGTTTATATAGAAATTTATTAGCTGGCTTGATCACACAACTGTCTAAAGCAGGAAACCACAGCTGATGTGAGGTAATGAGTGAAACAGCTGTGTTTCCACAGTATTCCTCTGTACACCTTCCCATCCTACCACTCTTAAACTCATTCAGCTCCTCTTCCATAATCCACCCTGAACCCTGATAGTTGTGGGACAGTGATGAAGATAATCATTGTAGAGAAAAATTCTCAGTCTCTTCTCAGCCAACTATTTTCTTATTTTCTCCAATTTTTTTAAAATATGGCCATGAAATAGTCAAGTAAAACCAAAATACGTGCTGAAGTCCAACAGTCCAAATAGACAAATCCAGGTGTTGGATGCTCATGTTAAATATTACTTCACCCCAACATATCTATACATGTCAACTATGATTTCAGTCTATCCATGTAGCATACTAGGAAAGAACATATGAATCAACTGTGTTTTCGAGCTTTTCAAGTGGAGCAGTTTTGCCTCTTAGGGTACTTTTCATAAATATTTATCTTTACTTTATGTGTGTGGGTGTTTTGCCAGTGTACATATCTGTGCACACATGAATACAGTGCCCATAGAGCCCAGAAGAGGACATCGCGTCTGATCTTATGGAACTGTAATTACAGATGGTCATTAGTTCCCATGTGTGTACTGGGGACCAAACCCAGGTCTTCTGAAAGAACAGCAAGTGTTCATAAATATGGAGCCATCTTTCCACACCCCCACCTAGGGAAAAATATAATCCTCAAATGGGAAGGTTGGAATAAATACTAGAAGCCAAGAATGCCAGTGTAAAGAAGCAAGGTCTTCAAATGGAGAGATACCTAACAAATTAAGCTAAAGTTTCCACTATTATTGTTGGTGAATTTTATGAGGATATCATAATAAAACATTTTTCCTGACTGAGAGTTTATAAAACTACTGATCTACCAATTCCAGTTAATTAGTCTCTTTAGTGAGTGCATTTGTAACCATGTCAACTGCTCACCATGCAGTCTCTCAGTTTGGTGCCTCTCTGCATCTAGCACATTGATCCAGTGTAGGATGTCACTTAGAGGAAGAGTTGTATTTCATCCAGTTATAAAGCACTTTACTTCATTGATCTGGGCTTACATCTGAAGTCTCCCTACACCTTTTCTCTATAGAGTTGACCTCTATAGCTCATACAATTCTGGCCTTAAGACAGTATCAGAATGGCTAAGATCAAAAACTCAAGAGACAACACATGCTGGAGAGGCTGTGGAGAAAGGGGAACCCTCCTCCACTGCTGGTGGGAATGTAAACTTTTACAACCACTCTGGAAAGCAATCTGGCATTTTCTCAGACAACTAGGAATAGTGTTTCCTCAAGATCCAGCTATACCACTCCTAGGCATATATCCAAAAGATTCTCAAGTACACAATAAGGACATATGCTCAACCATGTTTGTAACAGCTTTATTTGTAATAGCCAGAAGCTAGAAACAGCCCAGATGTCCCTCAGTGGTGGAATGGATGCACAAATTGTGATATATCTACACAATGGAATATTACTCAGCAATAAAAAAAAAAAGGAAATCATGAAATTTGCAGGTAAATGGTGGGATCTGGAAAAGATCATCCTGAGTGACCTATCCCAGAAGCAGAAAGATGCACACGGTGTATACTCACTCATATGGACATATAATATAGGATAAACCTACTAAAATCTGTACACCTAAAGAAACTAATCAAGAGGGAGGACTCTTGCTAAAATGCTCAATTCCTATCCAGAAAGGCAAAGAGGCTGGACATCAGAAGAAGGAGAAAAGAGGGAACATGTCAGGAGCCTGACACAGAGGACCTCTGAAAAGCTCTGCCCTGCAGACTATCAATGTAGATGCTGAGACTTATGGGCAACCTTTGGGCAGAGTGCAGGGAATCTTAGGAAAGAAGTGGGAAACAGTAAGATCTGGAGAGAACAGAAACTCCACAAGAAGAGCAATAGAACCAAAAATCTGAGCACAGGGGTCTTTCCTGAGACTGATATTCCAACCAAGGACTATACATGGAGATATCCTAAGACCTCTGCACAGATGTAGCCCATGGCAGTTCAGGGTCCAGGTAGGTTCCATTGTAATAGGAACAGGGACTGTCTCTGACATGAACTGATTGGCCTGCTCTTTAATTACTTCCCCCTGATGGGAAAGCAGCATTACCAAGGCCACAGAAGAAGACAAAGCAGCCACTCCTGATGAGACCTAATTGACTAGGATCAGAAGGAAGGAAAAGAAGTCCTCCCCTATCAGTGGACTTGGGGAGGGGCTATGCATGCAGAAGGTGGAGGAAGGGAGGGATTGGGATGGAGGATGGAGGGAACCACCGGGGGATACCAAGTGAATAAAGTGTAATTAATAAAGAAAAAAAGATAATAATAATAAAAAAGACAGTATCTACTACATCAAAACACAGTCCTGGAAGGTTCAGCATATCTGTAAAAAGAAACCAACCCCTTTATGCTTGCTGCCTAAATATTACTAATCAATAAAGAGACTCAAAGGAACAGATAAAAAATCCTGCTATTCTCTATTTTTTACTAAGTAGTTATATTTGATATAATTTTTAAACATGTTTATACATGATATCCATGTTTTAAAAATAGCAATTGTTGCTTTTGCACAGTTTTCCTGAATGTCTTCTTGGGGAGCCCTTTTCTTTGTAACTAATAAAAATAAACTGAAGAGATGAAACATACCAACTGTTTGTGCTGAAATTAATCTCTAATTACCATAGTGAGTATGAAATAGATATACTTTAAGAGATGATTCATGTCCAAATTAAGGACATGATTGCCCTGGAAGAAAAATTAGTTATTTGGTGAAAAAAAGTGAAGAAACAAACATTTCAGCATGAGTATTATCAAGGATAGAGCTATGGTTTGAAACTAGAATAGTTTTCAATGGTCCATGTGGTAAAGTCTCAATACCATGCCTGGGGCTATGGGAAATGAACAAACATGCAAGTGTCAGGCGATATTCAAGGTTTTAGAGCCTGTTCTTGGGGTTAATGTGACTCTAATCCTTGTAAAATTAATGCTTTTATTTATTGAAGAGAAGTGAAACACTGCTACAGGATGAAACATTTCAAGTCATAAACCAGATCAATGTATGTTTGTATGCCCCAAGTCTCCTGATGAATTCTGTGAGAATTTGGTTTTACACTATCACATGAATAGTGACAGAGTAAGTTAAACCAATGTCTTAAACATTTGGGTATATGCCTGACTGTTCCACAAACTTAAGATCTTGATGTGAATTACATTGGAATATTTCCAAGTTTCTGCAATAAACATAGGCATCTAATATTTAACCAATTTGATTAAAATAACATTTTGTCAAAATAAAATATTCATGTGTTTAGTCTGGTCATTTATAAAGTACAACTGTGCCAAAACCATGAAAACTGCATCAATCAAAGGAAATCATTGACCTTTTCATCTTGCCCCAAAGTAAGTTTCAGTAAATACTGCTGTCATCATTCTGGTATGGTCTTCTTGCAACTTCATGTTCTCCTCCTTTACTCAGAATACAAAACTGTGTCATCAAATCTAAGCAGCTGCTCCTTAGACCCCTTATCTTTGTGGCAGTGTGAACTTTGGTACTCATCACGAGATTTTGGCCCTAAAATGTCATTTCTTCTTTAGGGTAGTAAATTTCAGGGATAAATATCCATTTACGCTCATGTATTATGCCTGAAAATACAACTTATTTTTGTCAGGACTTACAAAGAAACAGTATGATCACTTGAAATTCTGCTTCTTATGGGCAGGATATTCAGCAGTCATGGAGATACGCATACACACGCACACGCACAAGCATGACAGGAGCTTGCGCAGACTAATGTCACCAATGTCTTCAGAAT
Source organism: Psammomys obesus (assembly GCF_907164565.1). NCBI lineage: Eukaryota > Metazoa > Chordata > Mammalia > Rodentia > Muridae > Psammomys > Psammomys obesus. Next base: position 3,533,276 of record NW_026592118.1, on the reverse strand, counting down.
GGTTAGAGTAGCACTATTCAAAATGAGAGTTAAGGTTTTAAATCGAAAGTCTTAACTTCTCTTGACTGCATGCACTCTGTACCACACCATAATTTTCAAATCTCTTTTTTGCAGACATCACTCCTCCTAGTCGAACACGCTGTCAATCACCCTTCTCTGTATATGTTTAGAAACAATAAAATGGGTGGGGAGAAAGACCACAGAAAGGAAAAGAATTTTTGACACCTGTATGTCTGTCAGAGGAATAATTCAGAATATGTAAAGAAATAAAAAAAAATAAAGAAAAACCCTAAACCTATTTTTTTTTAAAAAGTGAGTTCTCAAAATAAAAATCTACAGCTAAGAAATATGAAATCAATTTGAGATTTCATCTTATTACAGTCAAAGTGGCAAAGATCAACAGAATAATCAGGAACAAATGCTGGAGAGGATACCGGAAAAGGTGAAACCACACTCACTGTTTAGATTTAAAAGCTGATATAGCTATTATGGAAATCAGCGTGGAGAATTCTGAAAAGGAAAAAAAAAAAAAAAAAAAAAAACTACCATAAAGCTCAACTATCCTGCACATTGGCATCTGCCCAAAGGACTCACAATCACATCCCATAGATACTTATTCAGCCAAGTTCATCACTGTTCTCTTCACAATAGCTAGGAATTGGAAACAACCTAAATGTCTTTTAACTGATGAGTGCCTAATGAAAACATAGTACCCTTGTACTATAGACTACTACTCAGATGTAAAGAAAAATAAATTCATGACTATTTAAGGTTAATGGATAGGACTAGGAAGGATCACAGTGAGCAAGGTAGCTTAGATTTAAGAAGAAAACTACCACATCCTCTTTCTTAGTGGAGACTTCTAGCTCCAAGCACTCAGATGCAAATACAGATCACTGAGTTGCCACAGAAATCAGGGACCGTTTTCACAGTGGTTGGGGGAGCAGTAGAGAGTTAATAGCAGAAGACATATGATATGATTCAGAAAACGGGGAAAGGGAGAACTCTAGTCAAAAAATGGAGAGGAAAATGAATGAAAATGCAGATGGTTGGTAAAAAAAAAAAAAAAAAAAACAGCAAATATGTCTGAAAAGTCACAAGGAATTCATAGTATTAAAAACTATAATGTATGAAAGTCTCCCTATCAATATACATATATAGTTTAAGTGAAATTTTAACATTTTGGCTAAAATGGTCACTCTAAGAGCCACTGACCACCAAACAAAAACTTAAATACCAGTCGTGGGAAATACTCTTTTGAGTTGTCCTGCAGATGTCATGGTAGACTATTGCTAAGACCCCTGCTTGTCATCCACTACCGAAGGTAATTTCCTAATGCTGGAAACACCACACACCAGACAGGAGCTCAGGGGCCACTGAGCTGGAGCTGACCTGAAAGCCCCTCCTCTAAAGACAAACTTTCTACTGCTATCATTCCTACCAGACTGCGTCATATATAAACCATAGCACAGACCAGCACGGCACAATAACCCCAAGGATGCAGGAATGGCTCTCATCTTGGCAGTAATCAATAGCATTTTAACTGAACTTAAAGTTTCACTCAACAAGAAGGAAACTATGTGCCCTCCTGAAAACCTAGCCAAGTATGCAGGGCTAGAGAAATGATGGATCATAGAGGAGAACCCCCAAACACTACCTTACTCTACTAGAATAATTCTTGACCACATTGTAAACGTTTATGGTAATGCTCATATATAAGAGTTGTCCTCACACTTCATTAATAAAAACTTCTCTTCACAACAAAGGTAGAGAGCATTACAGACAACCACAACTAATCTTAAATGCAGAGTTTTTGAACCCAGTCCCAATAGATGTGTCTAGAAAAAAAGTCTTACCAATCTAACAGTCAGGGAACATTACAGAAAATGGGGTGAAATGATTTAAAGTGACAGAGGTTCAAAGAGTATGCTGTGAGATTTTATCTCTGAGTAACGTCAGAAGGTACACCACATGAACATGCCTACCTAAACATGAGCTGGAGTTGGCCAACACAAACATCATGCCAAAGCAGATAAGGAAGGAACATTAGTCTTCAACACCACAAACACATACATACACACACACACACACACACACACACATACACACAATCCCCACAAGGTACTAAGGGATGATGAAAGCAGGGAAGTTGTCTTCCCCGGGGGGAGAACATACCAATAGGTTATCCGATACAAACCTGTCAGCCCTAAAAACATATACACAAATAATATTATACATACCATGCAGGTTATATTTCAGAATATACGTGTTTATATACATATAGTCATGCAGCCAGGAGTATTGGCACATGTCTTAATCCTTTAATCCTAGCACAGATCCTTTAATCCTAGTCAGACAGATCTTTGTGAGTTCAAGGCCAGTCTGGTCTACATAGTGAGGTCTAAGATAGCCAGAAGTACATAGTGAGATCCTATCTTGAAAAAAAAAATTTATATGAGTGTGTGTGTATGTTTATGGCATATATATATATATATTAGTTTGTGTTTATATATATGTATATATATATATGTATACAATGTATGAAAGACACTACATTTAATTAAAAAGAGGCCATGCATGTGAAAGAGTGCATGATGGAGGGACATATGATCATGTTTGAAGGGATGAGAGAGAAGAGAGAAATAATGTAATTATTATCATCTCAATTTTTAAAAATTAATGTAAAATATCTAAGAGTTTCATGTTACTGTGGTGAGTGTGTGCTCACATGAACATGCATATGAGTCTGTGTGTTTGGTTAGAACAACATTCCAGAATTTTCAGAACATGATTTTTCCTTCAGCAAATTTATATTTTTTAAAGACAAAATGCATGTAAATTGTGTAAGATAAAATACTGATTGTCTGCATGATTATCAGTATAATTTTGAAGATACTGTGATAGAAAATGGTATACTCCTGGAGTCCAAACAAAAATAATCTGTTAGTTCAATTACTTGAACTAACATGTTCAACTAAATGTTGAAGTGGATCTTTAACATTTTTACTAACATTCAATATTCAAATACCCATGGGTCCATTAAAGAAATGTTAAATCAGAATAAGATGAAGATATTGATGCTAAACCTTCAGAAGATATTTCAAGAGAGCCAAGTCTGGTGACTTTTTAATGATTAGCTTAGAAAAGTTATTGAATTAATACTATTCAATAGAAGTGGTCATATCACTCATAATAAAACATATATTAGAATAAATTGTAAACTTTATGGTTTTACTTTATTTAATAATAAATAAGAATTATTTGAAATATAATTTCAGTGGTATTTAAACTTTTTTACATTATTGTAATATTTCCAAAGAGAGGAATATTTCATGCCTCAAAATACTAAATACTTTCAAATAGTATATATATGCTATTTAGATAGCTAATAGACTGATCAGAGATAGGAAGATAGATGGGTAGGTAGATAGACAAATGATACATACATAGATAAATTAGATATAGATAATGTACAGGTGGACAGAAAAATAATTATATTTCTTTTTTATATTTTGTTGTTTTTTTCTTTAATTTATTATTATTATTATTATTATTATTATTTATTATTATTATTATTATTATATTTTATTTACTTTGTATTCCAATGGTAGTCACCTTCCTCATCTCCTCCTGGTCCCCCTTTTATTTCCCACATGTTACTCAACCAGTCCACTGATAGGGGAAGTCCGCCTCTTCTACTATCTGAGCCTAGCTTATCAGTTCTCATCAGGACTGTCTGGTTCTCGTTCTCTGTATCTTGTAAGGCCACCTCACCAGGGGGAGGTGATCAAAGAGCAGGCAACCATGTTCATGCCAGAGACTGCCCCTGCTCCCTTACTAGGGAAACCCTATTGAGATTGAGCTGACCATGGCTACATCTGTACATGGGTTCCAGGTTATTTCCATGCATGGTCCTTGGTTGATTCATCAGTCTCTGCAGGCCACCCTCGGAAACAGAGATGATCATTTCTTGATTCAATAATCCATCATTGGATAGATGTGATGTCCACAAATCTGGAGCAGTGTAAATCCTGTAGTGAAATTTAAGAGTACAGAATTCTACAGACATATATCCAGTGTGTATGTGTGTGTGTGTGTGTGTGTTTACATATGCCAGTGGAGAACAGAATGCTTCATTAAATCCCCTGGAGGTAGAGATTCAGTGTTTGTGAGCTACCTAATGTGGTGCTAGGAATCAAATTCCAGTCTTCTGAAGGAACTGGCAGCAGTGTTAACTTCTAGGTCACCTTTCATTTCTTTTTTTGAAAAAAAAAAAAAATTGGACCCTATTGAAATCTATTTTAGCTTTTAAGAATCCTTCATACAGTTTTTCATGCTGGGTATGCTGGTTTAAATTTCTACCAGCATGCATATCGGCTCACATTTTCCCACATTATCAGTAGCTGTTATCTATCTATCTATCTATCTATCTATCTATCTATCTATCTATCTATCTATCATCTATTATTTAATAGTAAGCCTCCCAAGTAGAAGGAGCTAATAAAAGTTTGCACTTGATCTGAATTCCTCTGAATGTTTAGTGAAGTTGAACATTTCTTCATACCCTCATTGCTCAATTATATATCTCATTTCAAAAAGAAAAAAAAAAAGACTGCACCAGTATGTTAAAGTGTTTTTATTTTTAATTAAATTCACTTCACGGATATGAATAGTTGTGTGTTTGTGGAGATAAGAAGTTAAATTTTGCTGTTTCCCAATCTTCTTTCATAAGATTCCCTGCACTCTCCCCAAAGGTTGCCCATAAGTCTCAGCATCTGCATTGATAGTCTGCAGGGCAGAGCCTTTCAGAGGCCCTCTGTGTCAGGCACCTGATTTGTTCCCTCTTTTATCCTTCTTCTGATGTCCATCTTCTTTGCCTTTCTGGATAGGAATTGAGGACAGGAACTCCACAAGGAGAGCAACAGAACCAAAAAATCTGAGCACAGGGGTCTTTCCTGAGACTGATACTCCAACCAAGGACTATGCATGGAGATAACCTAAGTCCCCTGCACAGATGTAGCCCATGGCAGTTCAGGGTCCAGGTAGGTTCCATTGTAATAGGAACAGGGACTGTCTCTGACATGGACTGATTGACCTGCTTTTTAATTACCTTCCCCTGAGGGGGAAGCAGCATTACCAGGCCACAGAAGAAGACAATCCAGCCACTCCTGATGAGACCTAATTGACTAGGATCAGAAAGAAGGAAAAGAAGACCTTCCCTATCAGTGGACTTGGGGAGGGGCTTGCATGCAGATGGTGGAGGAAGGGAGAAATTGGGATGGGAGGGAGGGAACCACAGGGGGGATACCAAGTGAATAAAGTGTAATTAATAAAGAATTTTTAAAAAGAAGTCAAATTTTAGTAATGAGCTTTCTTCTGATATATATGTTGCTGGATAGAAGAAGCCATCAGGCTTGGCTATAGGCACTTTTATCATTTGAACAATTCTGCCAACATTGTTAATGTTTTTATTGTTTGTTTTGTTGCAGTTGAGCTGTGTTTTTTTTAATACAGTTATGATACAGAATATTTATTGAATGCATATTTACAAATATTTTTACCCACTAGATAGGTTGCAGTTTTATTTTATTGTTTATGTTCTTTCCTGTATAGTACATTTTATTTGAATGTGCCATATTTGTAATTTTATTTTTGTTGGTATGTTTTAATCACATCATAAGACTGTTTCTGTATTGCTTCTGTAAGCTTTGTACTGTTGTTTAGATCTATAACATTTTAAATATTTACATATTTGTGTGAATATGTATTCACTGTGCATGTAAAATGTATATTGAGGACTATTTCTTCATTATGCACTTGTTTGTGGCTTTATTAAAGATGAATTTGCTATTTACATATGACATTCCTTGGGGATTTCTATTTTGCCACATTGGTATATGTATAGGACCTCGTACCCTTCTCAGCCTTTCTTGATTACTATATTTGTAATCAGGAAGTATGATTCCTTTAGCCCTTTTCTACTTCTTTGAGATTTATTTAGCTATTCAGCATATTTTATACTTCACATGAATTTTAGAATCACTTTTCCATCTCTAGACGAAATTTAACTGGGATTTTTATAGATAGTTGTTATATCCCTTTATGTCATTTGGGTATTTTAATAATATGATTTCTACAAATGTGGGCATATGAGATAACATTGTATCATTTGCATCTTCAATTAATTTCAACAGTAATTCATAGTTTTTAATATGAAGTTCTTTAAATTTATAACACAATATTTTAATTGTATTGTTCTTCTATTTTAGAAGAAGAGTTTCTTAACATGAATTGAGGTCATGCCAATATACAGATACACAACATTGTTTTATATTTAAATGATTTATTTTTATAGCAATATTTTTGCTGATTATACTTATGACAAAACTATCTCCTATGGATTCTTCTTTCTCATGGGAGACTACCCATATGGATGCTTTTAAATATTTGTTAATAGGCACATGCAATAAAGTGGAATATTGTACTGGCAAGATAGATCAGCTTATTGCCAACCATGAAAACCTGAGTTTGTTCTCCAAACAAACACTATGAAAGAGGAAGAGGATGCAGGCAGTCCTGATGGGATATGATGAGCTGGGATCAGACAGTAGGAGAAGGACTTCCCCTATCAGTGGACTAGGGGAGAGGAATAGGGGAGGAAGAGGGAGGGAGAGTGGGACCGGGAGGAGATGAAAGAGAGGGCTACAACCAGGATACAAAGTGAATAAATTATAAGAAAATCAATAATAATAAAAAGAAAAAGTAAAAAATTAGCATGAATAAAAAAGAAAGGATCTCTTTTTTTCTATATTCTAATAACATTTCTTTACTGTTTTGATACCAGCTAGTTGTCATAAATATGAAAGCATGGTCTTTGGTTGGAGTATCCTTTTCTTAATTTACAAATTTCTTTCTAACCTGTATTTTTAAACTATTAATGCCTTTTCTTTGTCTGCATTTAAGTAACTTTTTAAAAATTCTTTTTAATTTAAAATAAAATTTGTTACAGAATAAGCATTCTTTTTGAGCAAATGTTTTCTGACTCCACAAATTCAGATAAAGTGTCTTGACTAATTGCTCCAAGGTAGCCTGTGATACATATATTTTTATTACTGCAAAGATGTTCTACCTCATAGTTTCAGAGGTCTGTATCTGTCATTGGTTTGCACATGGCAGTTGTACCTGTGGTAAAGTAGAAATCATAGTTGAAAAGTTTGCTGTAATAGCTGCTCAACTAAGGACAACTTAGCACCAAAAAATCAGCGAAGGTTCCTGTGTATTTTCCAACTGTATTTCAGTAATCCGTTTTCCACATGATAGGCCACATCTCATAGGTTTGAACAACTCCCAATATCAACACTGTCATAAACAAGTGTTTGATGTGAGACAATTATTCAACCATATATAGCCAATTAAAAGTCGCCATCTTCTTACTCCATTGTAATTTCCTGCCTAGTCTTTTTTTAATCTTATTTTACATAATATACGAAGAGAAACTGTGTTTACTCCATGTAGTTATATTTTATGTCTACGACATATATGATAAAAAAGATTTCTCTTTAAACCTCTAAAAATTAAGTATAATTTTGCACTAGGCCAGGAATGCCATGATAAAGATATCACTGTAGATTTTTAATTTAGTGTTTAAAAGCATATGTCTTCAGTTATTCTAATCATTGAAAGGTCTTAGGAAAGGGAGCTTAATCTCTTGAAGCATGTAGTTGCTGCTTACTAGTAAAGTTTATGCAAATCAAAGAATATACCTATTGGATCAAAAGAAAATCATTCTGTTCAGAAAATAAAATAGAAATGTCTTAAAATAGCTTAAGATGCAAAAAGGAGATTGCACGATGTAAAGTTACTATTTCCTTTCACTAAGCTTAACTGAACATACAAACATCACTTCCGCCACTGCGATTATTTAAATGACTGTATGTGCTGGATATTTACACACAAACTTGTATCAAAAAGACCTGTTAATAAACCACCTGTGTTTGGATAAAGCCTTATATCAGCTGTAAGTACAGGAAGTGTGAAAATGCTGTGGTTTGCAGCAATTGTTTTTAATATCTTTGAAGAGCAAGATCTGTAAAGTAAACGGAAGTCATCGTGGGAGGCCTCTGTAATGGCTGAACTTTGGTTAAGTGGAAAAAAGAGAAGATTTCCGTGGTGATACAGGAATTTAAGACACTGGTAATATTTTAGTTAGTAGGTAGCAGGGCGTATGTTTCAGATTTACAACCACTGTCATCATATTTATCTAAAAGTATACAAAGGTTGATTCTACCTTGACAGTTCTTTAAGCGTTATGAATTTGGTGGAAGATGACTGCCCTGTTCTACCTCAGGCAACCCCTTCAAAATAAAGAGGGAAAGTGAAATGGTTTGAACAGCACAATGCAAACACGCACGTTGACATGCTAATGTGGATGCAGCTTTGGCTGAAGGAATTTCTGATTGTGGTATATGCACATATCAGGAGCAAGAGACTTCATTTTTGATTTGAGAAATGCACCCAAAAGGACTGTTATTATTATCTTCTAATGAATCATTTCCAGATTTTTTTTCTATTGCTTGTTTTCTACATGGCATCTTAGAATAATGAGCAGTAGTTCGCTAATTATACGTAGCATGTTAGAAGAACCAAGAAAACACAAGTAATCCATCAGGTTTTCATTTCTTTAACTACCAAGTTCATGATTTCAGTGAATGTATAAAAGAATCTTCACCATGCTAAGACCAACAATGAAATCTAGGAAGTTATATGGCAAGGTAATTTCCAGTCCAATCTCTTAGACTAGGAAACTTACAAATTTCTGCTTTTGCAAAACAGCAGAAGTGAAAATAAATGTCAAAAAGAATACAGTATATGGACAGAAGTTGCACTATATAGTTGAAAACATGAACACTGCAATATTTTGGAAAATGACAGGTGGTTAATTGTGATTACTTTAACTAAGCATAAGAAAAACAGGAAGGTGGGCCTAAGGTGGGCAGAGTGCAGGGAATCTTATGGAAGAAGGAGGAGATAGAAAGACTTGGAAGAGATCCACAAGGAGACTAACAGAGCTAACAAATCAGGGCCCCTGGGGACCTGCAGAGACAAACAAGGACCATGCATGAAGAGGACCTAGACCCTGCTCAGATGTAGCTGATAAGCAGCTCAGTCTCCCTGTGGAATGCCCTAGTAAGGGGAGCTTTGGCTGCAGGAGCTGTTTCTGTTAAGGGCTCTGTTTACTGATCTTTGATCACTTCCCCTTAGTGTGTGTGGGGAAGCATTACTAGTACTCAGAGGTAGAAGATACAGGCAGTCCTGATGAGACTTGATATGCTGGGGTCAGGTGGTAGGGGAGGAGGGCCCACTTTTTCTGGGAAATATGGGAGGGAGAGGGGAAGAGGAAGGGAGAGTGGGACCTGGAGGAGAAGAGGGAGGGGGATACAATCTGGATGTAAAGTGAATAAATTATAAAAAATAAATTTAAAGTACAAAAGAAAAGAAAAACAAGAAGTAAGTTTAAGCTAATATTTATGTAGAAACAAAATAATTTTCTCTTTAGCAGTTACTTCTTAGCAGAATGGCTGCTAACACGCTCTGTATTTGAGAAAACTATTTGGAAATTTCATCAGTGTTGCATGGGTTAGATTAAACACATACATAGCAAGTGATCAGTCTTCGGCCTTTTTATAGTACTTACTAAAATATATTAGTTAATTGGAAATAATGGTATATTATCACTTTTAATTGCACAATAGTATGCCTTCCCATTGAAGCTCAAGAATCTTATTTAAAAACCTGTGAATACAGTGCGCCTTTCTGCAAGGTGGTATATCTCCTATGGACATTTCATGATAAATTCACATTTGTACTGTGCTTCTGGAAGTGTGAATGCCATTTTAATTTGTATAACCTTCAAGAGCTCCAATTATAAACATTGTTAAAAATGCTTTATGGCGTTTCATATTCGTATATAATATTCACTGGATTTAATCTAAACTCTTTTTGTAAATTTGTAAATTTATAATGTGTATTTATACAATGTTTTACATAGGCTAGGCATTACATAGACTATCAGCATCACATCCGTAAATCCATGAAATTTATCTTCCTTACATTAAACAAAAGATGTTATAGTTTACTGAAACCTGCCATACTAAGAATTATTGATGGATTGGGGGCTTTGTTCAAGAGACATGACACTGGGTAGTTTATGTTTTGTAGCTGATGTCAAATGTACTGCCATCTATCATAGGCAATTTAGTGTCAGAGGTACAGTATAAGTTTGGCTTGAGGTTGACTTAGTTTAACACTTCGGCTGTAGAGTCTATTTTAAAAAATAAATTTGGTTCAATTAAAGCAGTTGTCATTGTGTTTTATTTTTTAGTCCCTGTTGGCTAAGCTTGCTTTCAAAATGTTGAAATACTGACATTATTAACTGATATATAAAAATTGCTAAGAAAGTGCTTATTGCCAAGATGATTACTATATGCATTAAACATGGTATATACTCACTTATATAGACCTATAAGATATGATAAACATAATGAAGTCTATACACCTGAAGGAGATAAACAAGAAAGCAGACACGGGGTAAGATGATCAATCCTCACTTAGAAAGACAAATGAGATATGCATAGGACATGTGACAGGAGTCTACTACAGAAGGCATCTGAAAGACACTACCAAGCAGCATTTCAAAACAGATACTAAGACTCAACCAAAACTTTGGCAGAAGGGGAGTTAGTATGACAAGGAAAGGATAGGAGCCCCACAAGGACCAAATATATCTGGGCACAGGGGATTTTTCTGAAACTATTTCTCCAACCAAGGAACATGTATGGATATAACCTAGAACCTTTACTTGGACGAAGCTCGTGGTAGCTCAATAACCAATTGGTTTTCCATAGTAAGGGGAACAGGGACTATCTCTGACAGGAACTCAATGACTGGCTCTTTGACTCCCCACCCCCCAAGGGAGGAGCAGTTCTGTTAGGCCATAGAGGAGGACTTTGCAGCCAGCCCTGAAGATACCTGATAAAACAGGGCCAGATGAAAGGGGAGGAGGTCTTCCCCAATCCGTGCACTTGGAAAGGGGCAGGGAGAAGCTGAGGGAGGGAGGGTGGGATTGGGAGGGAATAAGGGAGCAGGATACAGCTGGGATACAGAGTTAATAAAATGTAACTAATAATAATAAACAATAAAAAAATCTTCTAAAAATTATGTGAATAGGTAAAACCATGCTATGTTTCTTTTCTCTTTATTTTCAAAAACTTTTAATTAATTTATTTTGTTATAAATTACAGTTTATGAGGTCCCATTTATTCATTATTGCTCTTAGAGCCTGTGCTGTTGGTGTTCTGTTCAGGAAGTTGTCTCCTGTGCCAATGAGTTCAAGGGTATTCCCCACTTTTTCTTCTAATTTAATGTGTCTGGTTTTATATTGAGGTCTTTGATCCACTTGGACATTAGTTTTCTGCAGGGTTATAAGTATGGATCTTTTTGCATTTTTCTACATGTATACATCCAGTTAGACCAGCACCATTTGTTGAAGATGCTGTTTTTGTTTTTTGGGTTTTTTTTTGTTGTTGTTGTTTGTTTGTTTGTTTTTTGTTTGTTTTTCCATTGTATGGTTTTGGTATCTTTGTCAAAATTCAGATGTCCATAAGTGTGGGGGTTTATTTCTGAGTCTTCTATTCGGTTCCATTGATCCACCATTCTGTTTCTATGCCAGTACTATGAAGTTTTTATTGCTGTTGCTCTATAGTACAGCATGAGATCAGGGATGGAGATACCTCCAGAAGATTTTTTATTGTAGAGGATTGTTTTAGCAATTCTGGGTTTCTTGTTGTTCCATATGAAGTTGAGAATTTTTCTTTCAAGGTCTGTAAAGAATTGTGTTGGTAACTTGATAGGAATTGCATTGATTTGTAGATTGCTTTTGGTAAGGTAGCCATTTTTAGGTTAATCCTGACAAGCCATGAGTATGGAAGATCTTTTAATCTTCTGATATCTTCTTCTAATTCTTTCTTCAGAGACCTGAATTTTTTTTTTCATACAAGTCAAAGATGACCCTGAGTGAGGTATCCCAGAAGCAGAAAGACACACAGGTTATATGCTCACTCATAAGTGGATACTAGACATATAATATAGGATAAACATACTAAAATCTGTACACCTAAGGAAGCTAATCAGGAAGGAGGACTCTGGCTGAGATGCTCAATCCCCATTTAGAAACGCAAAGAGGATGGACATCGGAGGAGGGAGAAAACAGGAAAAAGGACAGGAGCCTGCCACAGAGGGCCTCTGAAAGGCTCTGCCCTGGAGGGTATCGAGGCAGATGTTGAGTCTCATAGCCAAACTTTGGAGAGAGTACAGGGAATCTTGTGAAAGAATTGGGAGATAGTAAGACCTGGAGAGGACAGGAGCTCCACAAGCACAGCGACAGATCCTAAAAGTCTGGGCATGGGAGTCTTCTGAAACTGATACTCCAGCCAAGAACCACTCATGGAGATGGCCTGGAGCTCCTGCACAGATGTAGCCTATGGCAGTTCAGTATCCAAGTGGCCTCCATAGTAATGGGGGCAGAGACTGTCTCTGACATGAACTGATTGGCCTGCTCTTTGATCACCTCCCCCTGAGGAGGGAACAGCCTTACCAGGCCACAGAAGAAGATAGTGCAGCCAGTCCTGATGAGACCTGATAGAGTAGGGTAAGAGGAAAGGGGAGGAGGACCTCCCTTTTCAGTGAACTGGGAGAGGGACATGGGTGGGGAAAAGGGAGAGAGGGTGGGATTAGGAGGGGAGGAGGGAGGGAGGTACAGGGGTATACAAAGTCAATACAGTATAATTAATAAAAAGAAAAAGAAAAAGAAAAAAATTACAATTTATTCACTTTGTATCCTAGTTGTAGTCCCCTCCCTCATCCCCTCCCACTCCCACCCTCCCTTCCTCATCTCCTCCCATCCCCTCTCCAAGTCCACTGATAAGGGGGGTCTTTCTCCCCTTCCCTCTGACCCTAGCCTATGTTTCTTGTAGCAAAAAATTATCCTATTCATGCATATGTGATATATTTAGATAGCAGAAAGATGTTGAGAAGAAACTCCACAAATAAAGAAAGAGCAACTTTCATGTATCCAAAATGCATATTGACAAGCCAGCTCTTACGTCAAAAATTCCTGCAATTTTTTCTCGTGAAGATAAAGCAGGGTGAGGTTTCAGAGCTGCATAGATTGTGTTTGTGAGGAAAAGCATGTGTGTAGGTCTTCCTTAGATCTTTCAATCTGTTTTTAGGATACATTGCATGTGAGAGGATGTGAAACTGCTGGACCTCTAGTTAAGTTGCTGCATTTTACTTCTGAAGAGTTAACATAAACTCCAAGTAGGGTAACTGTGGTAAGAGATTGACGGCATCCTTAATGTTAACTGGGCCTCTCTAGCCCAGTTTGGCCAGAGGAAACATCTTCAGTCATCAGTCAGGCCATCATGCCTCAAGGTACTTTACTTCTGAAATTGGCACTGTCATATAGGACAGCAGCTGTTCCCTTTGGAAAGGTGGAAGATAGAGACAGATAAGCACTTGTGCTATATAGGGCGAGCGCAACAGCTTGAAGTAGAGTACTCTGAAAACAATGCTATTTAGTGCAGAGGATGGCATAAAGCATTACGTAATGGTTTTAAGGGCAGCATTACAATAATACAATTTTAGGAACTAAAAAGTTCATGTTAAAAAACTCTTCAGAAAATATCACAGGAAAACAGTAGTATTTTTAACTTTTAAAATATATTAATTTTTTCTTATAACAATTTTTTCTTATAACTGCAGTGGTAACAAAAGAAAGTAATTTGGAAATTAAGTATTTGACTGAAGTTACTTTAACCACACTTTCTAAATGCTCCAGGCATCATCAGGGCAGCCCTAAGCTCACTACAATTGCCACCTTCCCTGCCCTAAATAGTTAAGATTTAATTTATTTGAAACCTAATTAAGTTATGAAATTGCTCTAATGAGGTCAGATAAATTAAAGTGCGACAACCCAGAACCAATGTAATTAAATATGGCCCTAAATAATTTCACTATGTGTTAAATTATTGTTCTGGGGGACCGCTTGGGTGACCTATGTGGAGACGGTTCCCTGTTTATCACAACACTACTTTTCTAAAACTCAGGAATGAATTGTGACTGTTATTAAAAATGGGAAAAATCTGAAGTGTAGAAATAATTTTCATCCTTCACCTTGTATTGAGAAATATGTTTTATTAGTTAAATATTTTATATATATATATATATATATATATATATATATATATATATATATATAATTTGCACACAAACACAAGCATGAGCTACACACCAGTTGACTTCTTCCTAAATTCTGGCACTACCCCTGCAGTAGGTGATGTGGCTGAGAAACAATCATCTTTGCCTTATTATATCACTCATATTTGACCCGGGACAATGCTGAAATACACACACATTTGGACACACACACATACACATACACATGCATACACACACATACTCACACGTGTGTGTGTGTCTAATAAATTATACATGTATGTATGTACAATGTAATGTATATGTACATATGCACATATATATGTATTCCTGATTGCTGTAGGCTGTGAAGAAAAATAACAGCTGTAATGAGCTAGAGAGTGTGTAGACTTAAAAAATGATAGTAATCTATTAGGGCAGTAAGAGAAATCTCAAAGGAGGACAATAATGGCATTAACTAAAATCATTAGGAGACATAGCATATGTCTCCATATGGAGGCGGCCAGGAGAGGAAACTCCAATAACAAGCTAATGATACCTGCACAAAACTCTGGAGTCACACGTAGATTGCTAATTGCAGAGGAGTGATTCAGAGGAGAATTATGACGAAATAGTAAGAAAACACTCAGTAGCCATGTCATATAGCCTATTTGGTAAAGATTGCTTTCTAATTTAATAACACCAGTGTTGGGTAATTTGTAAGCTGGAAGTGGTGGCTCAGGGGCTGCAGAAATAGCTCAGCTGTAAAAGCAACTCTTGGCCTTTCAGAGGACTCAGGTTGTTCTCGCAGCACCTATATCAGGAGTGAGAACAGCTGCAAGAGATCTAGGACCTTCTTCTGGCTTCCTTGGGCCTTTGCACGCCTAAATGCACACAGTCACACATGTCCAGATATGCACTAAGACAAATCTTTAAAAGCATTGTGCCATAAAACTCCTCATCCGGAAAAAAATTGTTTTTGTATAGAAATCAAGTGATAAAGGAATTGGTAAATAGTGTGGCAGGCCAGGAGGGAACACTAACAATTTTGAACTTTGAGATATTTTTATTTGGATGTGTACATCTTTATAATTTTATTTTCATGCCGCTGGACTAAAAGTTTGTTTTGAGATTTTGACCATTTATTTAGACTCCCCACAGTTCATAAACCCTGACACAATGTCTGAAATATTCAATGAAAAGAACAGTGGAGATGTGGTCTTTTTGTTACTCTCCACAAAGGTTTTTTTTTTTTTTTTTTTTTTTTTTTTCCTTTCCATTGGGCAGAATGCAGGGAATCTTATGAAAGAAGGGGGAGATAGTGGGACCTGGAGAGGACAGGGGCTCCACAAGGGGAGCAACAGAACTAAAAAATCTGGACACAGGTATTTTCTGAGATTGATACTCCAACCATGGACTATACATGAATATAACCTAGAACCCCTGCATAGATGTAGCCCATGGCAGCTCAGTGTCTAAGTGGGTTCCCTAGTAAGGGGAACAGGGACTGTCCCTGACATGAAGTCAGTGGCTGCTCTTTGATCACCTTCTCCTGAGGTGGGGGGCAGCCTTACCAGGCCACAGAGGAAGACAATGCAGCCAATTATTAATAGACCTGATAAGCTAGGGTCAGATGGAAGGGGAGGAGGAACTCCACTATCAGTGAACTTGGAGACAGGAATGGGAAAAGATGAGAAAAGGAGGGTGGGATTGGGAGGGAATGAAGAAGGGAGCTACAGCTGGGATACAAGCGAATAAACTGTAATTAATATAAAAATTAAAAATTTAATTGAAAAAAAGAAGAAAAAAGATACCATATAAATTCATCCTAGCTTGAGGACTTAAAGAGTGAAAATAAAGTTGGAAAAACTTACAGTGTGCTTATTTCTAATGAAAATTGCCTAGAATGTGAGTGAATACATCATTTGTCGTGAGGAATTCAATTACCACATGGGATATAAGTCATTCAATTGATTGATGATAATTGATGATTTATGACTAGACATAAACCAGCCTGGAGAGAGAAACTGAAACTGCTTACAGTTTGATCTCCTGCAACTCTTCATGTAGCAATCTGGATTGTCAGTGAACACACTTTCTGAGTTGAGAAGTGCGCGTGTGCTCTTGTGCGTGTGTACCACTGTGTGTTCATGTCCGTGTATGTACATAATGCCTGTCACTGTGCTAGTCCGTGTTTATGTCTGCAGGGATGTGAATGTACGTCTGTTTGTCTGCCATGACCTCAGCACAGCACTAGGCATCACTGTTCAGATACTGTGCACCTTTTGATCAGGTAGGGGCTCTCCTTGGACTGAAATTTGCCAAGCAGGATAATCCGGTCAGTGGACATCCCCGGGACCTGAATAAACACTCCTTCCTACCAATGGGGTAACACATGTACACAGCCGTTTACTTGTGCTCTGAGGACCAAGCCCAGTTCTTATACTCCCAAAGCAAGCACTTTCTTTCAGCTGTCTCCCAGATTCATGAAGGATTTTCGATGCTTTTAAAAACTGCTTCAAAGAGCACTCCTATTAAGCTGACTTCAAATATCAGTGTGGTAATCCATGTTTTTAAATAATTTTCAGGCACTCAATATTTTTCAGAGAAAATAATCAGTGGCCAACAATCAGGATTCAAAATTACCCAAAATTGATATTTTGTCAGGTAAAATCAGATTTGGAGGATGGTAGAGAAACCCAAACTCATTATCTATGTTATTAAGTTATTTCTACTTTGGTGGTGGTGATAAAAACAGAACCTTTTGCTAATGTGAAATGTTTCTTACTGTTTTCAGGGATTGGAGAATTTATAAATTTGAAGAATATTATTCACTCTGTTCTTATTTACTCTGTTCTTACACTTTAATAGAGCCCACAAAAATAGAAAATATTCTTTAAAATTGATGAAGTATTGCTTAAGTTTCTTCATAAGCTTCATAAGTTGATTCAGAAATTCATCTTTAATAAGTTGCTGAACTCTTTTGCTTTGACATGTACATAAGAAAAAAGGTAACTAATTTAAATAAGCCTTGTATCTAAAGAAATTATAAACTCCACTTAAACATTACTTAATATAAAACATTTCTACAGATTATCAAGTGATTACAGCCACTTTCACTGTTGTTTGTTTTTTTTTTTTTTTTCTCTTTTAAAAGTAAGTGAAGTTTCCTTGATGAGGGCTGAGAACTGTATTTATCCCTGTGTATAAAGACAAATATAGAATGTAGTTTTGGGGTATGTTTGTTTGGCAAAGCGGTAAAAGCCAGTTAACCTCTGAGATCCTGATTTCACTATCCCTCAGTGGTTGTTCAGTAGCAAGCATAATTTTCCTCTTGGTAGGCAGTAAATCCAGTTAGACTGCTACAGAAGAACACAACCAGTCCAAACGCAGACTTGGGACCTGGTACCAATGGGTACATTTACAACATAATTCCTGCAACTAAAGCTCAGGATTCATTGAGGAAGAGATGGCAGAAAGACTGTAAGAGCCAGAGGAAAAGGAAGTTAGCTGTGGCATTGTGTCACTTAGAAATGTCAGAAACTGCACTCATGAAGTCTCACCAGCATGGCTCCCCTAAACCTGAGCCAAAAAAGGGACAAAAAAAAAAACCCCAATAGATATGATATGTGGTGGATGGGAGAGAATAGGGTTGGGAAGCAGAAGGATTTAACCCTATACCAAGAAGTTCAGGTAATTAAGGAACATTGAGAGCAGAAGAAATGGTCTTCCCTAGGGAAGAGCACATCAAGTGGTTATCCAATACCAAATGGTGATCACTGAAACCTTCTTTACATGTAAAACTTTACAATCTTAGCAGGTTCCATTTAGGTTTTTAAAGAATACACACATATATATGCATACTCACACAACATATATATGTATACACACACATGAATGTGCATAACAAAATTAAAGAGGAGGCCATGAATTTCAACTATAGTAGCTTGGAGAAAGGAAAGAGAAGAGGGATTATAACATAATCTTAAAAGTAAATATATTAGAAAGAGAATAATTTTGAAACATTTGAAAAATGTGTTCAAATTAAAAGTAGGAAGTTATCGCCTGTGTCAAAGGGTTCAAGCCTCTTTCCCATTTTTTTTTTTTTTTAACAGATTTAGTGTGTCTGGCTTTATGTCAAGATCTTTGATCCAAATGGACCTTACTTTTGTACATGGTGACAAGTGTTTATAAAATGTTCTCATTGAATGTATACAATTTACCCATGTTCATTCAAATGGTCATTCCTCTACCCCACTATCTGGCCTCCATGGGGATATTGCATTGTGATGTTTATTCTAAGCATGCCTGTGTCAAGTTTGTGTAAACATGCCACCATTTGTTCTTGTATTGTCTATAATAGAACCAGCCAATTCTGAGCAATGAAGAGAATAGGGTAGGAATCCTGGTCTGGAGGGAAGAAGAAAGGGATGGGAAGACAGTTGAGAGGAGAGATGTCCAGGAGATGACTTAGAACCACAGGAGAGATGACCCAGACCTAAGATATGACTAAAAGCAAGAATAATGTGGGAAATCTGAATTAAAAAAAATTGTGTGGTCTTAGAGGTTTAGGAAGGAGTAACTATTGACCAGCATTGTGCTCTAGGTTAATTAAATAAATCCTAGCCTCTGTGTGCTGATTTGGGTATATAACTGGCTTAGAAATAACCACTGTTTAACTAAAAGATAAATCAATAATAAATATTCATAACCCACAACAGATGAGTGTGGATCTATTTGCAATTTTGTACGTGCAGACATCCAAGTAGACCAGCAAACCAGCATCTTTTGTTCAAGATACTATGTTTTTTTTCCGTTGTCCGGGTTTTGCTTTTTTTTTTTTTTTTTTTCTTTTGTCAAAAAGCAGGTGTGTGTAGGTATATGGGCTTATTTCCAGGCATTGGATTCAATTCCATTGATACTCCAGTCTGTTTCTCTGTCATTACCATACCATTTTTATTACTGTTGTTCTATAGTGCAACCTGAAATCAGGGCAGAGCTAAACATTGAATTCTCATCAGAAGAATACAGAATGGCAGAGAAACACATACAGAAATGCTCATCTTGGAATTGAATTGAAGACCCTGAAATAAACCAAAACACCTACAGAAACTTAATTTTTGACAAAGAAGCCAAAACCATGAAAAAAGATAGCATCTTCAACAAATGGTGCTGGTTTAACTGGATATTTATATGTAGAAAAACACAAATAGACCCATAATTTTTTGATTTATTTTATTTTATTTTTCTTTATTAATTACACTTTACTCACTTTGTATCCGCCCCGTGGTTCTCTCCCTCCTCCATCCCAATCCCTCCCCTCCTCCACCCTCTGCATGCATGCCCTTCCCCAAGTCCACTGATAGGGGAGGACTTCTTTTCCTTCCTTCTGATCCTAGTCAATTAGGTCTCATCAGGAGTGGCTGCCTTGTCTTCTTCTGTGGACTGGTAATGCTGCTTCCCACTCAGGGGGAGGTAATTAAAGAGCAGGCCAATCAGTTCATGTCAGAGACAGTCCTATTCCTATTACAATGGAACCCACTTGGATACTGAACTGCCATGGGCTACATCTGTGCAGGGGTCTTAGGTTATCTCCATGCATAGTCCTTGGTTGGAATAGCAGTCTCAGGAAAGACCCCGTGCTCAGATTTTTTGGTTCTGTTGCATAATCTTGAGGTATTGTCATATCCACTCATTTTCTCCAACTAAGGACCATGTATGGATATAACCTAGAATCTCTGCTAGGATGTAGCCCATGGTAACTCAGTATCCAAGTGGATACCCTAGTAAGGGGAACAGGGACTATTTCTGACATGAACTCAATGGCTGGCTCTTTGACTACTGCCCCCCCCCCCCACCAGGAAGGAACAGCCCTGCTAGGCCACAGAGGAGGACTTTGCAGACAGCCCTGAAGATACCTGATAAACCAGGGTCAGATGAAAGGAGAGGA
This sequence comes from Psammomys obesus, assembly GCF_907164565.1. NCBI lineage: Eukaryota > Metazoa > Chordata > Mammalia > Rodentia > Muridae > Psammomys > Psammomys obesus. Next base: position 3,513,076 of record NW_026592118.1, on the reverse strand, counting down.
GGTCCTCCCCTATGAATGGACTTGGAACGGGACAGGGAGGAGATGAGGAAGGGAGGATGGGATTGGGAAGGAATGAGGGAGTGGGATACAGCAGAGCTACAAAGTTAATAAACTGTAACTAATATTAAAAAAATTAAAAATGGAAAAATTGTACTAGTATGTCTTTAAAATTCCTGAGGTTGCTTGTGCCAAAATTTGTACAACATTCTCCAAGTTTACTCATACGCTATTCATTTCTATCAGAAGATCAGATACATTCATTTTGAAAGGGAGAGAATATTTAGTAGAAAATTCACAGGTAATTTCTGTAGCATTTATTTGTAAATATATACAATTATAACTTTAAAGTTTACTTTTTCTCAGTGAGTTTGCTGAATTAGGTGAAAGCAGGTAATATCCTTCCACGAGTTCCTTGCCCTGGGTATCGTTTCTTACAAAATATTAAGTTAAAAGAGTTACAAATAAGTTGTTTTCCTTCAGAACTCACGTATTTGCTAAATGTAAAAAGCACACTGTATTTTTAGCAGGTTAATCACATTGTGTTATATTATTTGTGTTTGTTGGACATGTTCATTTGAAAGACTCAACAATTGTCAAGAAAAAAAAAACTATGGAATGAAATTGTTTTGCATGCATAATGTGCTAAGGCCATTTTATTTCAGTGTGACAGGATAAAATTGTTTATACATCTCAGTTTTAAACTTCTTTACCTGGGTAATATGTTACACATCCCCAGGGATGCTGTGAGGATTAATGAGTTTGAAGCACACAATGACCTTTCTGATGAAATATGTTCTGTAAATGCAAAATTCTATTTTACTCTGCTCTAAATAAAACACATTCCAATATCTGAAAAAAAAAAAAAATAAGGGCATAGGCATCAAACTGAGGCAAGTTGGTAACACAGATGCATTCCAATAGAGTTTTCTCTCAAGTAGGTCCTGTCCTAGCCTATATAGTTTAATTTGCCCCACATATATTTTCTTCTGTTCTGTTTCTATATTTACCAAATAAATTTAGGGCATTTATTTTCAGACAAATATCCTTAATATTAGAATTTCATAGCTAAATTGCCTATTTATATTTTTTCTCAGCACAATCAAATACCTTAGATTACAGAACTGATAAAAATTACTGATTATTCATTAGCTAATTGGAACAGGCATAAACTCCTTTTTTGTAATGATTTTTTAAATTCTATTTGTAATTGGAGAATATAGAATATTTATTAATGACCATGGCTGCCCAATGACATTAGTATTAAGATAATAAACAGAAGTTGATAGCCAACATTAAAAATGCATTGAAAAAAAAAACTGTACTCCTATTTGTTATGAGTTACAATGTTGCTAGATATCCAAAGTTTTCTGCTCTTAAGGAACATAATGGTTTGTTTAAATGTGGAAAGTGAGGGCTTTAATGTTTTTCTACCATGTTTTTCTACTTGATATACTCTTCCGAGTATATCACTTCAGAGTATATCAAGTTAAAATACTTTTAAATTGTGTGATATTAGAATGTTGCATTTTGTTTGAGTCACCAATTTGATTTCAAATAAACCATTCAGTGATTTTTGACTGGGATTAAGGAAGGGATTTCCAACAACTTGTTAAATAGGTCTAAGCATAATTTTGACAAAATTTAAACTACCTGTTTTTGCAAAGTGGCATTTTCATAATTGATTTAAAAATCAAAATATCATTCAATCTGGAAAACACTGAAGATATTCTGGTTTTTCTTCATTAAATAATCAGACAAAATTTCATTGTTTATATAAAAACAAGCTTATCTATCCTTGAGTATATAATTTCCCATACATCTTTAATTAATGATATAATTATATAAATTTAAAATACTTGTTTGAAATACATTTCTCTATTTTTTGTTAGCAATAAAAAAAGAAAAAAACTGTTTTGTGGTAGACTTCAGCACAAATGGAAAAATGGGGAGCAGCCTCCACTGGGCAGTAGAGAGGAAGTCAATACACAAGTAGGAGGGATGAGAGACAAATAACACTTAGAGTTTTGGGTTTTTTTTTCTGTTTTGTTTGTTTTGTTTTCGAGGAAACATTTTCAATTTGACGAGAATCATACACAATACAAATAAGTGTATATGCATATGTGTGTGTGTGTGTGTGTGCGCCTGTGGCTGAAACCAAGAAATTAGGGGTTATAAAACTGTTATACATTAAAATTCTAGTATAAGTAATAGTCATGGCATGTAAGAATAACACGGAATAAAGTTGTATTTGCTTTACTCTAGCACGCTTAAACAGTATATGTCTGAAAAGATTGGTTGAATTATATAACAAACAAATGGCTAAATGACATCATGTGCAAAGTATTTCATCTTGTAGACTTTAGTCATTCAGCATAGTTACATGAATTTAATTTCTTTATTCTGTGCAACACTCTTTGAAAATTTCAACGTATTTTAGTGAAGTGATCATGTGTGTAGATCAGAGATTTCATTTAAAAGAGTATTCTATGTCTTCATAAAATAATGAAAAAGAAAATGCTGCAGTTTTAAATTTTTCTGATGTTTTTCCCCTGCTAGCAAACTATCTTATTTTTCTTTTCTTTGTCTATTTTATTTCAATAATAAATGTTGATGTTGAAAATATATGATTTTTTCTAAGTACACTGAAGGAAAGTGAGTTTATTTTCAGAAATGAAAACTGTCATTAATAGGCAGAGTGAAGATTTGAGGCTGAAAATTATGTCTCTTCTTTGAATTCTCAACTGATAAATTATTATTTCCGTGGTAAAAGATTGAAAATCCTGTGTCTTCAGAGGATCAGCTTTATATTGGGATCTAATTTATATACATAAATGTGTTTGTGTCAAATATATATATATTCTGTCCCATGATAAACTTAATAGAAACAAAATTATTCTGAAAGCAATTAAGTTGGTGGTCAAAATGGTCCAGTGGAAATCTCCAAACAACCCAGGCTGATTGTTAAAGGTTGTTGTCCACAAAGTGACAGCAAGGCCCCATTTCTGAGGACAGCACACACATCAACTCATTGCATGTGAGGAAATTAAATTTGTGCAAACATAAACTTTACATCCATATGTTCCAGCATAGTTGGTACAAGAAAGTACAGTGCATGCTCCTAAAGGAGATAAATAAACCCATAAACCCGTTGATCCACAACGCTGTTCTGTCTGCAAAGTATGCTAGTGCAATGGCCGCACAAAACTTTGTTAGGGGTCACCAACCGAGATCCGATTTGACTACAGTCCATTCCATGATACGGAACCCACACATGATTCATCTTGAGTAACCAAGACCAGAGACTAAATAGTCAAGGAAGCTGGAGAAAACCCAACACTATTGTTCAACACACACACACACACACACACACACACACACACACACACACACATAAATGATTACTAATGACATTCTGCTATACTTGTAGATCAGTGCCTTGTTCAGCTATCATCAGAGAAGATTCCTCCTGCAGCAGATGGGAACAAATACAAAAACTCCCACCAGACATTATGCAGAGAGTGAGAGATCTTGAAACACTCAGCCCAAATCCCTCCTCACAGGGCTCAAAGAACTCTGCTTAAGAGGAAGTGGAAAAATAGTGATTGCCAGAGAAGATAGAAGACATCAGGAAAACCAGACCCTCTAAATCAGTATGTTTAAAGCTCATAGAGACCGAGGCAGCTTGTCCAGGGCATGCATAGATTGTGCCATGTCCTCTGTGTATATATTATGCTTTCCAGTTTAGTCTTTCTATGGAATTTCTTAGGGTGCAAATGATGGGGTCTCTGGTCCTTGAGCCTTCTCTTGGGCTTATTCTTTCTGTTTTTGTCTTTTCCAACTCTGATGCATTATGTTTGCTTTATCTTATTATATTTTTATTTTATATTATTTTATTCTTATATTATCCCTAGAATCCTGTTTGTTTTCTAATGAGAGACAAAAAATGGATTGGATCTGTGTGAGAGAAGAGGTGCCACAGAACTGAGGATAAAGAGGGGAGGGAAACCACAGCCAGAATATATTGTATGAGGAAAAAAAATCTATTTTCAATAAAAGGAAAAAAAAACAAAATGTAAATAAATATAAAAATAATATGCGAGTCCTAAACAAGCCCAATTTGTGCCTGGAGTTGTATGAGAAATTCTCTGTCTTCAATCATTGTACCTGTAGGTTTCTATTTGATTGTTCTAAGTGGTTTGAACTTCTGCTGATGATAAAATCCTAAGAACGACATCTAAGCTCTAGCGAATACAGCTGTTCCGTGAGGCTTCACTGCAGGCTTCACGGCCTTTGTGCTTGTTTGTCATAGAAGTGCTAAGTTCCAGATCTTAGAGAATGACATACAGCACTATTTTTTATTCGTATGTGCTATAAAGGCTTAATAAGATTTACCGAGACCTATAAAAGTGTTATAACACAAACTACATTCTGAATAACGCTAAGGAGAAACATAGCATTATTTTTCATATATCTGCACATACATAAAAAAGTATATATTTTAATTGAAATGTTTACAGATTCTTATTTTACATCTTAATTTCTCAACAAATAGTCATACAAACTGAATGATATAACAAAAGGCCTGTCAGTGCCTCTTGAAATACAATATTTTGAACCAATATATATTTGTGGTTTTATATTAATATAGAATAAGTCTGCACAATTTGTACACAGGTATAAAATATCACCAAAATATGAGTGTTGAGTCTCAACACCGTATAATGTAATAGTAGTATGACAAATACTCTTAGGCATGCAAGCAAGTTTTGGTTTGTTAAAAGTATCTTTGATTCTTTTTTCATAAGGTCCTGGTGTGAGGGATAAAATTTGTCTTGCAAACATACAGAGAAATAGTTATCTACTAGAATTCTAATGTTAACAACAATATTGGCAGATCATTCATATGGTTTTACCTCTTATATAAACACTCATTAATATCAGTTTGGCTCCAGGCACGAAAATGTAATTATGAACAAGATTTAGTTTCCTTCTAAGAAAGTTGTCAGCACATTTTAAGTATAATTTGTAGTTTCTTGGTTAGCATGTAAGAAACTTTCAATTTGTTGGGCTATCCAAACAATAACTAAAAAGATGAACTAAAAAAACAATGTCTCTTAGATCTATAAGAGAAATAAGGCCAGATGGTGAGCAAGTGCCCACAGGTAGGAAAAACAAACAGAAAACTTCAGTTTAGCACAATAAAATTCTATAAAGGCATGGTATTGACATAGAAATAGAAAGGAGGATCAATGGAACCGAATAGAAGACCCAGAAATAAACCCACACACCTATGACAGCATCTTCAACAAATGGTGATGGTCAAACTGGATGTCTACATGCAGAAAAAATGAAAATATATCCATATTTATCATGCTGCACAAAACTAAAGTCCAAGTGGATCAAAGACCTCAACATAAAACCAGATACTCTAAATCGGTTAGAAGAAAAAGTGGGGAAGACCCTAGAACTCATTGGCACAGGAGACAACTTTCTGAACAGAACAACCAACAGCACAGGCTCTAAGAGCAACAATCAATAAATGGGACCACATGAAACTGAAAAGCTTCTGTAAAGCAAAGGACACTTTTGTCAGAACAAAAAGAAAGCCTACAGATTGGGAAAGGATCTTCACCAACCCTATATCTGACAGAGGGCTGCTTTCCAGAATATATAAAGAACTAAAGAAGTTAAAAAGCAATAAAACAAGTAAACCAATTAAAAAATGGTGTACAGAGGTAAACAGAGAATTCTCTGTAGAGGAATATAGAATGGCAGAGAAACTCTTAAAGAGATGCTCAACATCCTTAGCCATAAGGGAGATACAAATCAAAACAATCCTGAGATTTCACCTTACACCCATCAAAATGGCTAAAATCAAAAACTCAAATGACAACACATGTTGGAGAGGTGGTGGAGGAAGGGGAACCCTCCTCCATTGATGGTGGGAATGTAAACTTGTACAACCACTTTGGAAGTAAATCTGGTGCTTTCTCAGACAATTAGGAATGGTGCTTCCTCAAGACCCAGGTATACCACTCCTAGGCATATACCCAAAATTTGCTCAAGTACACAACAAAGATATTTGCTCAACCATGTTTGTAGCAGCTTTATTTGTAATAGCCAGAACCTGGAAACAACCCAGATGCCCCTCAACTGAAGAATGGATACAGAATTTGTGGTATTTTTACACAATGGAATACTACTCAGCAATCAAAAACAAAGAAATCATGAAATTTGCAGGCAAGTGGTGGGATCTTGAAAAGATCATTCTGAGTGAGGTATCCCAGAAGGAGAAAGTTTACACACAAGGAATATACTCAATTATACAGACCTATAAGACATTATAAACATAATGAACTCTATACACCTAAAGAAGACAAACAGGAAAGAGGACCTGGGGTTAGATGATCAATCCTCACTTAGAAAGACAAATGGGATGAGCATTGGACATAGGAGAAAACAAGTAACAAGACAGAAGCCTACCATAGAGGGCCTCTGAAAGACTCTACCTAGCAGTGTATCAAGGCAGATGCTGAGACTCAACCAAATCTTCGGCAGAGTGCAGGGAATCATATGAAAGAAGGGGGAGTTAGTATGACATGGAAAGGATAGGAGCTCCACAAGGACCAAATATATCTGGGCACAGAGGTCTTTTATGAGACTGATACTCCACCAAGAACCATGTATGGATATAACCTAGAACCTCTGCTCAGATGCAGCCTGTGGTAACTCAGTAACCAATTGGTTTCCCATAGTAAGGGGAACAGGGACTATTTCTGACAGGAATTCAATGGCAGGCTCTTTGACCTCCCCACCCCCTAAGGAAGGAGCAGTCCTGCTAGGCCACAGAGGAGGACTTTGCAGCCAGTCCTGAAGATACCTGATAAAACAGGGTCAGATGAAAGGGGAGGAGGTCCTCCCCAAACAGTGGACTTGGAAAGGAGCAGGGGGGAGATGAGGGAGGGAGGGTGGGATTGGGAGGGAATGAGGGAGCAGAACACAGCTGGGATACAGAGTAAATGAATTATAATAATAAAAAAATAAAAATAAAAGAAAGTTTAAAAAAATTCAATTCCCTACCCCCCCAAAAGAGGAGGTTCCCACAAGAGGTAGGGCCAGGAGAGGGAAATGTGAACTTTTTTTCATCTTGAATTTTTTTTTCTTTATTAATTACACATTATTCACTTTGTATCCCCCTGTGGGGGAAATGTGAACTTTAACTGGAGAAATGTGGCAGATTGGCAACAGTGTGAGAATTAAATAGTCTATAAATATTTTGATATTACAGACATGAGTTTAGCATAACTGCCATCTGAGTTGCTTCACCCAGCAGCTGATGAAAACAGATATAGAGAGTTACAGCCAAATATTAGATGGAACTAGAGGAATCTTCTGGAAGATGAAGAGGAAGGATTGAAAGAGCCATAGAGTTCAAGGACACCACAAGAAAACTTACAAAAGCAACTGACCTGGATCCACAGGTGTTCACAAAGAATTAACCACCAACCAAAGAGCATCCACGGGACAGATCTATACTCCCCCGCACCCCCACACATGTAACAGAAGTATAACTTGATCCTGATATGGGACCTCTAACAGCAGGAGCAGGGGCTGTCTCTGCTGCCTGCCTTTGGTATCTTTTCCCCTAAGTAGACTTCTGTGTCACATTGTCTAGCCTCAGTAGAAGAAGATGTACCTAGTCCTGCTTGATAGGCATGATAGATCTCCCCTTCTCTGAGAAGAAAGGGAGAGGAAGTAGAGAGAGGGGAGAGGAGGGAAGACATAGGGAATAGAAGTAAAGGCGGGAAGGGATGTTCCAGCCAGGATGTAAAGTACATAGATAGATGATAGATAGATAGATAGATAGATAGATAGATAGATAGATAGATAGATAGATAGATAGATATAAAGATCAGAGACCCAGTTTGGGATGTGTTAACATCTGAGTGTCAGAAGATTCATGTTTTTCCAGTGGAGAGGAGGTCACTTGTAAAAGTATATCCCCAATTTTAGGACAAACACTCATAGTTTTACAATTTATACAACAACAGAACCAAAAAATCTGAGCACAGGGGTCTTTCCTGAGACTGATATTCCAACCAAAGACTATGCATGGAGATAGCCTAGGACCCCTGCACCAATGTAGCCCATGGCAGTTCAGTATCCAAGTGGGTTCCATTGTAATAGGAACAGGGACTGTCTCTGACATGAACTGATTGGCCTGTTCTTTAATTACCTCCCCCTGAGGCAGAATTACCAGGCCACAGAAGAAAACACTGCAGCCACTCCCAAAGAGACCTAATTGACAAGGATCAGAAGGAAGGAAAAGAAGTCCTCCCCTATCAGTGGACTTGGGGAGGGGCATGCATGCAGAGGGTGGAGGAGGGGAGGGATTGGGATGGGAGGAGGGAGAGAACCACAGGGGAGATACAAAGTCAATAAAGTGTAATTAATAAAAAAAAAACTTAAAAAAAGAGAAAATCAAATGTTTTTAAGTATTCAAAGGATATAATTAAGATATGTACCTTGCTATAGCCAATAATAGAAAATTACATTTTCTTCTCACATTCACATGGAATATTTATTAAGTAAAAAAACAAAAAAGAAAACAAAAACACTCTAGGCTATAAAATACACCTTAGCAAATTTAAAATAATAGAAAATATGCAATGTCTATTCTCATTCCACAAAGAAATTAAATTAAAAATTAACAAGAAGATAATTGGAACATTGTTGAATACTTAGTGACTAAACCATATGCTTATATAAAACACATGGGACAAAATAAAATATCAAGGGAAATTTACATCATTTAAAACTAGTAGAAAAGAAAATTCAAATTTGGCAACTTGTAAAATGCAGACATAGCAGTATATACTATAGCGTTTACCTCATTAGGAGGATATAGTAGAAAATAAGAAAGACTAAAAGTCAGTTGTGTAAATCCCATCTGAAGAGGTTAGAATGCAAAGAAGAGAATAAATTCAAAGTAAGAAAAACAAATAACCAAAAATTGAAATTGCTGAAATGAGATGCAAATGAATCAATGAAGTCAACAAAACTGGGAATTAGATCTTAAAAATATTCTATTAAAATCAACAATAATTTAATCCTCCTACTAATATAGGAAAACATAAGAATAGAGAAATAAATTACTAAGATAAAAAAGAAAAATGTAACTCCAAGTCCAGTAAATGTTTCAGGAGTATTAATAACGTGGTGGTAGTGACAGGAGCGTTAGAATAGAAGTACGACTGGTAGCAGTAGCAGAATAGTAGCAGTTCTAGAAGCACTAACACTCACAGGCGCACGTCACAAATTTGGTAATAGGGATAAAAGTGGTCACTTCTGCAACAGGCGAAATCTGCGAAACTTATCACTTGAAACTACAATGTAAATGTCCGTTTCTATTGAATAACTAAAATCATTAACAAATAATCTTACAGAAAAGATAAAAATTGGGTCCACTGGGTTCAATGGTTGATTCTACTTAAGACTGAATCATAAAATGCTACCAATCTCCATAGTTGTTCCTGAAGTAGAAACAGAGAAAGTAACACCCCACCCCTTTCTCGCAGTTTGAGATCATTATTTCCCTAATGCTCATGTGAAGCAGTGAGGAGGGAAAAATAAAACCATCACCACTCATATCCTTAGTTGCAAGGTTTCTTAGAAAAATAACCGCAAGTTAAATAAAAAAGTAACAAAGTATGATGTGCACCTGATAAGCAAAGTTGATTAGCATTTCAAATCAGTTAACATAATTTCTAATACCAGTTGGCAAAAGTGGTATTTAAATCATATGACTTAAAAAGACTCATGAAAATATCAGTAGATGAACTAAATAAAACCACTTGACAGAATTCAACATTGAAATAGTATGAAATATGCGACTGAACTCTGAAATAAACAGGGCACACAGCACCAACAGTAAACCCAGGGTGAAGGAAGGACTTGTTTGAACAGGAAGCAGAGATGCAGACTGCAGAGTTCAACTGCCTACTGTATTCAAATAGGAATAGTGTGAGAAATTTTACATTGAGGAACAGAAAATGTTTTGGAATCTTTGCCTCTTATTGTTTTGTAGGGGGTTGGTATGATGCTTGTATTTTTGAGGCTGTTTGCTGGTCCTCAAGATTAGGTTACTGCCTGGATGAACCTATCCTTGTTGTACAAACCTGCCTAAGACATTATACTTAATTGGCTGATTAAACAGCCTATACCTGGGCAGGTTAGAATAGGGTAGGTGTGGCTAAGATTCCCAGGCTTTGAGTTCAAGAGAATCACAGGAGACAGATGGATGAGAAGAGAGGAGGAATGTGGTTACTAATGATTAGTTTGGAACACGAACCATGTGGCCTGGGATGAAGGACTCCAGCACTGGAGTGGAAAGGCCCATATTTAAAATTACAAACAAGTATTTATAAGATTATGGATGGAAGATAGCTCAGATGAGGAGGGTTAAGGCAGATGGCATTGGATACGGGCTGGGAGGTAGATGGTGAGGTTATTGAAATAGCATAGATGGAATTATCTGCCCAAGGTGTTTTAAGGCAACTATAAAAACTACCAAATGTCTGTGTTTTATTTAATTGTGACAGCGGGTTAAATAATAATGTTGTAATAATTCTAGGGTAAATAATAAATATTATTTAGCCCAACATCTTTTTTTTTTTAATTTACAACAACAATGGTTCCCTGAAACAGAACTGTTGTAAATAAAGTAGCACTAACAGCTAAGGTTTTGAAAAAAGCCAGCTCTTTTCATTCCATCTCTGGGATGAAGAACTTTGTAGCAGGTTTGTTTCCTTTATCTTACTCACATCAAGATGGACTCGAAATGTTGCACAGCAACAATTGTCAATGGCTGTCACGGTCACGGTACTAGGATGCAGTCTAGGTGTCTCAACTGTACACTAAGCTAATCTCTCACCAGAGAATGAACATTTTGCAATGTGACAGAAATGTAGCCATAAGCAGAGCTTTTATAGAAATAGAACATGGTAAAGCAATAATAAACACAAAATAAATGAGGATGGTAATGATAGTGGTGGTTATGAGGCTAAATAGACACATAGATAATAATGAATGGCTGGCGATTAAACTGATTAATGCAAAAAGGTTCACCTGAGGGAGTATATTATTATAAGACATTATTACTCAGAGTGTTCTGATGAGTCTAATATAGCCTTAGCTATTTATTGGTACAGGAAACCAGGAACCACTAACAGGGCTGTGAATGAACATAATGATGCTATTGAACTGTACTGTATAGAATGCATGAGGTAAATATTATTGCAAACTCAGTCACTCACTGAACATTACTTCATACATTCTTTCAGGCAAGACAGCATGTAAGAAAAATATTCACTACAAATTAAAAGTATTAACTTTACAAAAGTACAGTAATTGAAAAGAATTAGAGGACACAACATATAGTTTCCTGAAGAAAAGAGAGATTTATAGGTGCAGAAGAGCAATACTAAAACACTCATAGGAATAGTGCATTGAAACAGAAGATGATCTGGGATTATAAGCCATATAAAAGAACATAATTAAGATCATAATACATAAGAAAAGCATATCACAATGAACATAATCAACATTGTAATGTCACATCAATGAGAATATGAACAAAAGGAAAAGGTAAATCTAAATATAAATTGTGAAGATATTGAAGACAAAATAGCTTAAATAGTTTGATTTTTTTCATTTTCATAGTGCAAAAATGATAACTCATCAATATTACAGAAAGAGAAATTTAAATTCAGTTAAAGGAATTTGAGATGGGGATGTTGATTGGCTGACTTTGTGATGACAGAAGAAAGGAAAATTACATTATTTTATAACATGAAGACAATGAGTACAGGTTTCACTAAAGTCTTCTTCCTTATAAACAGGGAATGAACTTGCTGTTTTAAAAATTTTTTTCACAACTTCTCCACAGGAAAACCATGGTGGATTGAATAACCCTACCTTATCATTGCATATTCTGTTAACCAAAACCTATGCTGCAGAGAAGCTTTGAGCTGGGAAGGTACTAACCTCGGGAACAAACAAACAAACAAAAAAACCTAGGCATTGTCCCTCCATCTGAGATCCTGAACTTCATAGCTTCCTGGCTTATCCTAACTTCAAGAAACAGTAAGATTCTCCAGATTTTGCCAGTGGGCAGGAAATTTAGAATTGATGTTTGTTTCAACTTCTTTAACAGTAAACACTTTATTTTGAACTGCTCCTGAATAAGCAGATCCATGACAGATTCTTAGAAGTATGGAAAACTGATCCCTCAGACTTCATTAAGAAACTGCTTATTTTTTTAATTATATGGAAACTTAAATAAATACACTTTTCCTTCTTCAATTACTTTAAGTTCAAAATTGAGACTCAAAATTATTTAGTTAGGATAGTGTTTGTAATTCATCTCCATTTATCATTCATAAAAGTGTCACTCACAGGGAGAGAATTCACCTCATTAGAGTAGACAAAACAATTTAAAAATTTACTTAAGACTATTATGTCTCCTGCGTGACTAACCAGTGCTGGGCTAATTAATGTGCTAGATGTGGAACCTCTCTAGATGATTCCCATGCAGTCACTTTGAAGACTAATCAGTGTCTACCTGAATATGCTCAGCTCATGCTACCAGCACAGCACTATCAACTAATGCTTTTTGTCTCACCTACACTCAAATAGCTAATTAAAACCTCTAAAACTTGGGAATATGTTGTTATTACATAACAAGAGGGATAACTCACCAAATAGTGTCTTTGTTTTTTTTTTTTTTTCAATTAGAGAGGCAAGTATTAAAACCAAAACAAACAAACCCTGCAGGTTTGCAAAAATAATAATAATAATAATAATAATAGACTTTTGTAATATAATATTATGCCAGGGCATTTGTTTCTGTGATTGTTGGAGCATAGGTTACCATGTCTTACGTGATAGCAAACAACCATCAAGAGAAATTCTGGAAAGTTTTTCTGTAATATATCAATTACTTCAAAAGCAAACCGGATATTAGGAAAAATAGATTTAAATAAAAAGTGTTCTAGCATATCTGTGGTTTTGTTGACTTTTGTTTTGTTTGTTTGGGGCTAGGGTCTCACTACATAGTCCATCTGTATAACCTAGACCTATCTAATTCCAGGTCTTCCTGACATCTAGTAAAAATAAACTTAGCCTTATATTTTAAGCCTATAGTTGTTAACTAATTAATAAACAAATGAGAGATAAATGTATTAAACTTGACAAAACATATGTTGAGTTAACAATATTTCAACCTAAAACACTGTCAGCATCTGGTGAATCTGGTTTTTCCAAACTCTTGTACAATTCTACTCAACTATTCTATTTTTTATTTTATTTTTTATGTTTTATTTTTATTAATTACAGTTTATTCACTTTATATCCCCCCTATAGCTCCCTTCCTACACCCTTCCCAATCCCACCCTCTCTCCCACTTGTACTCCCATGTCCCTCTCCAAGTCCACTGATGGGGGAGGTCCTCCTGCCCTTCCTTCTGAAACTAGTTTATCAGATCTCATAAGGACTGGCTGCATTGTTTTCCTCTGTGGCCTGGTAAGGCTGTTCCCCACTCAGGGGGAGGTGATCAAAGAGCAGGCTAACCAGTTCATGACAGAGACAGTTCCTGTTCCCATTACTAGGGAACTCACTTGGACACTGAACTGCCATGGCTACATTGGTGCAGGGGTTCTAGGTTATCTCCATGCATGGTCCTTGGTTGGAGTATCAGTCTCAGGAAAGACCACTGTGCACAGAATTTTTGGTTCTGTTGCTCAACTTGTGGAGTTCCTGTCCTCTCCAGGTCTTATTATCTCCCCCTTCTTTCATAAGATTGCTTGTACTCCGCCCAAAGTTTGGCTATGACTCTCAGCACCTGCTCTGATGCCCTGCATGGTAGAGCCTTTCAGAGACCCTCTGTGGCAGGCTCCTGTCCTGGTCCCTATTTTCTCCTTCTGATATCCATCCTCTTTGCCTTTCTGAATGGGGATTGAGCATCTTAGACAGAGTCCTCTTTCTTGATTAGTTTCTTTAGGTGTACAGATTTTAGTATGTTTATCCTATATTATATATCAAATATCTGCTTATGAGTGAGTATATACCCTGTGTGTCTTTCTCCTTCTGGGATACCTCACTCAAGACTATCTTTTCCAGTTTTCACCATTTGCTTGCAAATTTCATGATTTCCTTCTTTTTTATTGCTGAGTATTATTCTATTGTGTAGATGTACCACAATTTCTGTATCCATTACTCAACTGAAGGGCATCTGGGTTGTTTCCAACTTCTGGCTATTACAAATAAAGCTGCTACAAACATAGTTGAGCAAATGTTCTTCTTGGACATATGCCTAGGACTGGTATGTCGCTGGATCTTGAGGAAGCATTATTTCCAATTGTCTGAGAAAGTGCCAGATTGATTTCTAGAGCGGTTATACAAGTTTACATTCCCACCAGCAGCAGAGTAGTGTTCCCCTTTCTCTATATCCTCTCTTGCATGTGCTGTCCCTTGATTTTTTTTTTTTTTTTTTTTTTTTTGCTATTTGTTACATTTTATTAACTCTGTATCCTAGCTGTATCCAGATCCTTCCTCCCAAACCCTCCCTCCCTCCCTCATCTCCTCCCTGCCCCTTTCCAAGTCCACTGATTGGGGAGGACCTCCTCCCCTTTCATCTAACCCTGTTTTATCAGGTATCTTCAGGACTGGCTGCAAAGTCCTCTTCTGAGGCCTAGCAGGACTGCTCCTCCCTTAGGGGGTGGGGAGGTCAAAGAGCCTGCCATTGAGTTCCTGTCAGAAATAGTCCCTGTTCACACCCTTACTATGGAAAACCAATTCCCCATTCTGATGGGTGAAATCTCAGGGTCATTTGATTTGCATTTCCCTGATGACTAAGGATGTTGAGCATTTCTTTAAGTGTTTCTCTGCCATTCTATACTCTATTGAGAATCTCTGTTTAACTCTGTACCCCATTTTTCAGTTGGATTAACTGATTTGTTGCTGTTTAACTTCTTGAGTTATTTATATATTCCGGATATTAGCCCTCTGTCAGATAGAGGGTTGGTATAGATTCTTTCCCAATCTGTAGGCTGTCATTTTGTTTTGATGACATTGTCCTTGCTTTACAGAAGCTTTTCAGTTTCATGAGGTCCCATTTATTGATTGTTGATCTTAGAGCCTGTGCTGTTGGTGTTCTGTTAGGAAGTTGTCTCCTGTGCCAATGAGTTCAAGGCTTTTCCCCACTTTTTCTTCTAAGAGGTTTATTTTGTCTGGTTTTATGTTGAGGTCTTTGATCCACTTGGACTTTGGTTTTGTGCAGGGTGATAAATATGGATCTATTTGCATTTTTCTATAGGTAGACATCCAGTTAGACCAGCACCATTTGTTGAAGATGCTATCTTTTTTCCATTGAATGGTTTTGGCTTCTTTGTCAAAAATCAATTCTCCATAAGTGTGTGGGTTTATTTCAGGGTCTACTATTTGATTTCATTGATCCACCAGTCAGTTTCTATGCCAGTACCATGCAGTTTTTAGTATTGTTGCTCTATAGTACAGTTTGAGATCAGGGATGGAGATACCTCCAGAAGATCTTTTATTGCAGAGGATTATTTTAGCAATTCTTGGTTTCTTGTTGTTCCATATGCAAGTGAAAATTTTCCTTCTAGGTCTGCAAATAATTGTGTTGGTAATTTGATGGGAATTACATTGAATCTGTAGATTGCTTTTGGCAAGATGGCCATTTTTACTATGTTAATCCTGCCAAGCCATGAATATGGGAGATCTTTCCATCTTCTGATATCTCCTAATTCTTTCTTCAGAGATTTGAATATTTTTTTCATACAAGTTTTTGACTTGCTTGGTTAGGGTCACACCAAGGTACTTTATGTCCTTTGTGGCTATTGTGAAGGGTGTTGTTTCCCTAATTTCTTTCTTAGCCCTTTTGTTTTTTGTATACAGGAGGGCTACTGATTTTTTTTTTTGAGTTAATTTTGTATACAGCCACTTTGCTGAAGGTGTTTATCAGTTGTAGGAGTACTCTGGTAAAATTTTGGGAGTCACTCAGGTATACTATCACATCATCAACTCTTCTATTAAAAACAATTTCTATTTACGTTTCCTTAAGGTTTGTTCTTGAATAACTGAGATATGAGGAAAAAAACTGAAAGAATATTTAAATTCAGTAATTAGAGAACAAGATGGGGAGAGAGGTAAAGGTAACAGAAGAGGAGGAAAGTGAGTGGAAAGAGTGGTTGATGGAGGAGAGAGGAGAGAGAGGGGGAGCGAGGAAGGGAGGCACAGGGGGAGAAAGAAGTCATAACTATCTAGACTCTAGATTCATAACTATCTAGATTCTAGAGGAACAGCAGGTAACTGTGAGTAACAGGATATACCACTGAAGAGTAGTGTCCCTAGGACAGTCTGTGATGAGAGGGAAACAGATAGTTACTGAAATCTGGGGACAGATAGACCTTGAACTCTGATCAAAGGAAGTAGCCAGACACACTGCTGCATGATGATGAGGGATGTGTCCCAGAATCAAGCTCTTCAGTCTGCTTAATTTCTTCCTCAGATTCTACAAATTTAACAAGAAGCAAGAGGGAAAGGAGTGATGGTTCACCGAAGTTTAACTTCCTGCTCTGAGAGAGCTGAACACAGGCAAGGCCCGGACCTTCAGTGTCAAGCTCGTGGGATCCTTCATTTTGCACTAGCATCAGTCTTTCTGAAATGGAGCTGTGACCGGGACAGTGAGTACAAATTTCCCATGTAAATATCACAATTTAAAACAAATAGAAGCCAGTTAGTGCTGCATAACTTCAAAGGTAGCCAAATTGCCTAGTGTAGCGTTGGACTGCGTATTTTTTAAACCACTAATTTGTTTACTGTGACATTTTCACCATCCAGTTTGTGTTTGCTACTGAAAAAATAAACATATTGTCTGAGAATAGTAATCTTCTTAAAATACACATTTCCTGAAATATGCAATACTGCTCAGCATTCTCAATTGTAACTAAAATATGGAAAGGTGGAGATTTGCGAAGGGACAGGGCAAGAAGAGGACAATGTTCAAAGGTACTATGATGTGTTTGTCAAAGATTACTTCAGCTTACTGTGTCATTTGCAGTTCTAAAAGTTTCCTAAATGGTTTTTTAGTTTCTACTTTTGCCTTTGGGCTCTTTCATATGTTTTATTAAGTTTAAAATAAACGTTTAAACTCAACGGCTGATCTGGTGGCTCAGAAGGTAACGGTGCTTGTCGAAAGCAGCAAACCGAGTTTGATGACAGAGTCCCCGACGGTGGAAAGAGAGAATCAAGTTCTGGAAATGGTCCTTCTTATGCAAGCAACACACACATGTGTCCCACCCCGCGGGACTCAGTTATTCGTGGGGGCGAAGGGGGTCAATCCTGAAAAAGATGGGGGAGAGAGAGAAAGGACACAAGCAGACGGTTGCCGGTCAAGTGTCCCCTTTATTGAACTTTGGTGTTTCTTTTAAAACGTGGTTTTGGCAGGGCGGGGGAGAGGGGCGAGAAAGGGAAGTAGTAGTGGAAAAATACCAAGACCCTTGGTGGGAAGTTCCCAAGGCTAAGAAGGTGGGTTAAAGAGTTACAAGGCCTGAAGATAACATCGGTGGTCACGGATGTGTCCCAAAGCAAACAGTTTTGGGAACAATGGGTTGTAAGAAGCTATGGCCTGCTGGCGTCCGGTGCTTATCTGGCAGGTCAGGCCCTTAGGAAGGGTCCCAGGGCTTTGTTCCCAACACACATGCACATGCACACACACTCTCTCACTCTCTCTTTCTCTCTCTCACACACGCACTCTAAATAAATAAGTCTAATATTTAAAATTGTAAATGATAATTCAGATGCTAGATTACAGGACTTATCAACACATCTGGCTGCTACCCATCCCTAAACATCAGTCTCATGCTGTTAAAATGGAGGCATGTGTGAATAAACAATACTACTTTGAGAAAGCAGGAGATGCCATTTCGGCCACAAGTCTCACAGAGACGCAGCTGCAGTTACACCCATGGGCAGACGGGGGCTTCCGAAGAGTAAAATGCACTTTGTTTTCATCTTCTTTAGATTAATGTTTGGGTTCTGTTTTAGCATTTTTGAGGTTGCATTTTTAAAGATCTCTTTTTCTTTCTCCCTCTTCCCTACTAACTGAATTGTTTAATTATACTGCCCCTGATTGTATAATCCAAAGCACAGGTAACTCTAGAAAAAAAAAATTCAAAATATTTTTAAGGGTTGTTTTATGTAAATTGTATCAATTCCTCAGAATATCATAGTTCCTTAAAAGCATAAGTTGGCTAAATTAGTATTCAGAGAACATATCATTATAAGTAAATAAAACCCAGACCTCAGATATATAAGATACAATTTTTGACTCTGATACAAATCATAATAATTATGAATTAACTGTTATAGTCTGTAGGTTTTTAGAGTTTATCTAATAACATGGCTTCAGAAATTTTTTATTTGAACATATGTAATCAGTTTCCACTCCTTATTCACACCAATGTATGTGACATAAAATTTTATGATGAGCAAAAATATAAAAATTATTACAAAGGATATGTCTTATGATCAAGTAATTTATAAAAAAGCAAGCATATCTACATAGACAAATGGAAATACTAAAATGTTCATTCATTTTTTGTCTGATGGTTTATTAAATAGTTTTAGTTCTTTCTTTGAAAATATTTAATAGTTTAAAGTAATTTAAGATAACAATGAATTATGTATTCTACATCATCTAAAAGAGCTTAAAATTAGTTGAAGAGGCATATCATTCATTTAGAGATCCAATTACCAAAGCAAATACCAAGACAACCATATGTCTACTGACATATGGTTGAACAGCGACATCATTACATAACCTGAAGCTGCAGCTCCCTTAGAGCAAAGGGCTATTTTACATTTGTATTCTCATTTAATGCTTACGAGTTCATGCAATATTAATACCAATGCTTCCTATTATGATGAATAGGTGTGCATAAGAAAGAGCTTTCTATGTGGCCTGGTAAGGCTTCCCTCCCCCAATGGGGAGGTGATCAAAGACCCATAGAGAAAGACAATGCAGCCAGTCTTGATGAGACCTGATAAGCTAGAGTGAGATGGAAGAGGAGGAGGACCTCCCCTATCAGAGGACTAGGGAAGGGGCATAGGGAGAGAAGAGAGAAAGAGGGTGGGATTGGGAGGAAAAGAGAGCCAAGATACAAATTAAATACATTTTAATAAATTATAATAATAACAAATTAAAAAAAAACTGTAGAGACAATGAACTTAGAAAGACACTTGCCAGGGTTCTATAATCTTCTTTGACATACACAGAGAACTCAACTACATAAAACCAGACAAAAATGCCTTTTCACGTTTATGTACTCAGCAATTTATTTTGAAGTCACTGCAATTTTTATATTTGATTATTTGACATACCCTGGCTTATTTGGTAATCATATCCAGACTCCTGTAAAATTGAGAGGCAAAGCCATTTGTCTCTTAGTCTGATTTTCAGTCACTCATGTTGGCTATCTATCCTTATTATCACTAACCGTAACCATCTCTGTAACCATCTCTGCATGTGGTGATCATCCTATGAGGGATCATGGCAAAATATATACTAACAACCTACATGAATTTGAATGTGAGGCCATTCCAAGGTCCCATTCACATAGGGCTGAGATTTGAATGGACTGAAAACCTATGGCTTATTTTATTCTGAACAGATTGATAATCCAGCAACTGTCTTATTGGAAGGAACTGAAGTTATCTATATGAAAATATTCACCTTTTAAAACTTCTCTTATTAAAACTAGGTGGAAGGATTAAATAATGTTACTACAATTACAGAAATTTTATGGGAGATAAATTGGAGTTAATTTATTTGAATATCTGGCATACTTGTTATGAATTTTCTAAATAATAATCACTGCCTATGCATTTCTGTGAACATTTAAATTGATTAATTTCTCCATCCCTAATTGCAAATTTGTATGTACTATAGATTAGTAACAATGTTATTGCATGAACAATAACAAAACACACTAAACAGTTGCAAAATGAGGGTGTTAATGCTGAGCTGGATTTCTACACGGTGGCTGCAAAGGGAGTCTCATGCATGTGTCTTTCTCATAGTTAGAGAAGGGACGCTATTTCACTAACATGTCAATGATTTTTAAAGACTTCCACTATGAAGTTAGATGAGAATGTAAGCTTAATACTGTGGAGAAGGTACATCCTACATAAAGATGACTGACCATAACTGGTGACATATGCTTTGCTCTGTGACCTTCCGGTCACTGGTAGACTTCTTTATTCTCAAGCTACTAATAATTTCAGTTATCCTAATTGACAAACAATGGTGAAATTTAACAGCAATCGAAGAGGACTGTTTAATAGTACCTATTTAGACTACTGAAGAGTAGAGCAGCAATTCCAGGCTACTAGAAAATTAAAAAATTTTCCATTAGTGTGACCCTCAACTCTATTTATAAAAACATATTATTATTATTATTATTATTATTATTATTATTATTTACAGTTTATTCACTTTGTGTCCCAGCTGTAGCCCCCTCCCTCATCTCCTCCCAGTCCCTCCCATCTTCCCTTTCTTTTACCATAAGGATAAAATGCCATTCTCAAAATCTGTTTCAATTATCTTTGATAGCTACATGATGTAAACACACAAACATACTAAATTTGATCTGTGAGAAAAGTGTGAAATGTAATTTTGTTTTTAAGTGTGAAAAATATGCATATTGAGGCCTATAGATCACAAAAAATATAATTTAATTATAAATATAAAAATAAAATTGAGTTTAAAATCCTTAAATATTTCAATTAAGTTCACTGACTTAGTTAGGTTGGTTTGTGTACTATGGTTTGAGGTGGCAGCTGTGTCATAGATCATGGGCTTGGCATGCATAAGGCCTTTGATCCACTCTCCAACAAGAAAGTCATGAATACACTTTTACTCAAAACCTTTTAACCTGGTCATTGCTCATATGAAAATGTGGATCATGTCTGAAATTACATTGTGTTTATCGGGTCATATGTGTAGACTGACCTATATTTAAGCTCCATTCAGTATCAAATTATCTTGTAGATGAGAAATGATGAAGCTTTGCCCAAAGGCAGAGTTGCGATCTAACTCAAAAAATGCTGTGTCTTCAGAATGCATATTACTTAAATTCACATTTGTATTAGTAAGGGTTCTCTATAAGAAGAGAACTGATAGGACAAGACACTCTGTATCTACAGTTCTCCACCTGTGGAGCTAGACACCTTTGTGGGTGGTCAAAGGATGCTTTAAAGGGGTCACATATCAGGTATTTATGTTATGATTCATGACAGTAGTAAAATCACAATTAGTAAGTAGTAATAAAAATGTATGGTTAGGGGCCACCACTGTACGAGGAACAGCAGTAGGAAGGTTGAGAACCACTACTCTCAATAAATGGGATTGATTAAAGTGCCTTAAAGGCTAGCTATCTTAACCCGTCTGCAGTATATGCTGGAACCGCAAAGTTCCTTCAGAGTCTCTAGCGCAAAACCAGAAAAGAGCAGAGTCTCCTTTCTCCTGTGTTTATGTAGGCTGCCGCCAGTAGGTGTGTCCCAGATGTATGGTGGGTCTTCAGTTTTCCTTCTGGATTTAAGGTGGGTCTTCCTACCTCAGATGATTCCGTTAACTAAAAACCCTACACAGATGTGTCCAGTGGCCTGTGCTGTGTTCTTCTCCTAGATGCAGTCAAACTGACGACCAAGAGTAGACACCATAACAAGCCTTTAAAGGTGCTTAGAACTGAGCATGTGAGTGGAGTAGTTATGGGTAGTGAGGGCAACAAACAGCAAACCTGTGATATGTGAACATTACATTTTTACTGGTTGTTTTTCTTGTGAGTGTAATGTTTTTGTGGTGTGTGTGTGTGTGTGTGTGTGTGTGTGTGTGCTGTGTGTACTCGTTAATGTGGGCATGTACATCTGTGCATGCAGGCTCATGTGCTTCCGATGTCATTATTATAACTCTTCCTTGACTGATCTCTATCTTTAGGTTTGGAGACAGATGTTCTCACTGAACTTAAAGAAACGCGTTGATTTGGCTTGTCTCTATAATAAATGGCTGTTTGGGACCCAGGTACAATTCACCCTGTACCACCCCAGCAGTGAAGTTACAGGTGCATATCTCCATGCCTGGCTTTTTGTGCTGTCTCTGGGCACCTAAACTTAGCAGCTCATGCTTGTGCCATAGTTACTTTGTATACAGAGCCAAGTCCCCAGGCCTGTTGAGCAGTTTATGCAATCTTCCAGAGCACTGCATAAAGAGAATTATGCCATAATCAGCAGCCATCATTATACTTCTTACACAACACACACTCCCTTAAAT
Source organism: Psammomys obesus (assembly GCF_907164565.1). Classification (NCBI taxonomy): domain Eukaryota; kingdom Metazoa; phylum Chordata; class Mammalia; order Rodentia; family Muridae; genus Psammomys; species Psammomys obesus. The sequence continues at coordinate 3,490,668 of NW_026592118.1, read as the reverse complement.
ACTCTAAAAAGAAGTATCAACTTCCAACTGACAGTAATATGTTTAAAGTCGCCGTCACAGGGAGCAACTCTCATGAACTGTACTATGAGACCAAAAAACTGAAAACAACATCATCATACTCTGACAAAAATTTTCTGTACAACTTTTCTCTGTATGAATTTTCTTTTTTAAGATTCATTTTCACTGGTCTGAATGCATTTGAGCTCAGCAAGGTGATAGGCTGAGAAAAAAAAAACCCTCTAAATTAGAGGCCACAATTATCAATTAGCATGTCGCCATTTTACCAAGGGAAAAAAAGAGGGGGGAGAAAAGGGGGGAGTCCTGGCAAAGTTCCGCAGTAAAGACCTTGGTTAACATGTGTGAGACTACATGTCCAGTCTCCAGTCACACACACACACACACACACACACACACACTGGAACCGTAGCATGAAGGTCCTTGAGTACACAATCTCCAGAGAAACCAGAAATGTTAAGCAAGCTGGACTGTTATTTCAATGGGAAAAGATGAAAAACCTTTTCTTCCATCCAGAAAGCTAAGAGTGGGAAGCGACTGACTGCCTTGTGGCCTGTATCATCTGTTCCAGACCATACAAAGCTCCCACAAGCTGCACTGCAGATACATAATAGTCTAAATGTTACTCATAGCCAGAGGCTCCCAAAGTTCTCAAACCAGAGATGGCTAATAGTTCAAATCATGTCTACACTATCTGTGTAGTGAAGACCAGGTCAGATCATTAGGCTCTTAAGCTAGTAGTGGGAGCCTATTTCTAGAGCCCATCGTCTTGGAAAAAAAAATAAGACATATACCCTGAGTTGAGTTTCAATGTAATTTTGATTCCTTGTGCAGTGGAGATTATATTACCCCAAGAAACCTTTTCTCCAAATTATACTGGGATTACATATATTGGAAATAAACTGCCTGTTATTAGACTCCTCAAAATCCGATCCAGGTTGACAAAATTAAACTACACCAGGTTTTCATTCTTATCTCTTCCGGAGGTCACTTTCTTGTATGGGAACTGCAGGGATCCCAACTTCTCCCAAACACAAATGTACGGACTCCCATAAATAATATTTCCTTCAACCACCTAATTTTGCTATTTTTAGATAAATTCTCAGTCATAGAGAGAATTAATCATTTCCCATACATTTAGTAGGCATGTTAATCATTTTAACTTCACTGGCAAAAAGTATGCAAAAAGGGGAGGTAAATTTGGAAGGAGGCAGAAGATATTTCTGAAGGGTAGACTGCTTGCTTAGCACCCTCAACACCAATTCGTACCCTAAGTAATAAAATGTGAAGATGATGATGATGATGATGATGATGATGATGATGATGATGATGACAGTAAGGTGGACAGACAGAATAAAACTAAATTTACTGGCTTAAAGAAGTTTTAAAGCTATGTGCTTTCTTATAAATTAAGCAAGTGCAAAAATTATCAAAAATTATAAAATATTGAATATTCCTTGAGCCTAATTTACAGTCAAACATGACTTATCACAAACATTTTCAATCCTGTGAATTAGAGAATCATTTCTCTGAATTTTATATAGGTTCTACTTTACTGTCAATACTTTGTCATTTTCTTAGACTACATATACATATACCTATAGTTTTAAAAGTAGCTGGGTAGTTTTAGAAGTACTTTAGGATCTTATAAACTACCTAGCACATTTTTGATAACTATAAAACATTGTCAGTAGAAAACGTGTTTGGATAACAAAAACTACTCTGAAGCAGGTTGCTCTTCGCTGATACACCTGTACAAACTGTTATTCAGGTAAGTGAGAAAAAGTGTCTTAATCAGGGCTCTATTGCTATGAGGAGACACCACAATTATGGTAACTCTTTCTTTTATGGGGATGGGGAGCTATAGTAATTTTATCGTAACAGAGAATTCAGGCAGCAGTAGGTCTACTTGATTAGAGCAGATGGTGGGAAGCTTTCCAAAGCACCTAGCCTGAGCTAGGCTGGCAGCAAACAAACCCAGTAAATCTCCTTCTGATCCTTCCCTGGCTGACTCATGTGAGGATACAGGCTGTGCAGCCAGGATGAAAGAAGAGGTCCAGCAGGGCAGAGGTCTCATCCCAGGAGGAGCCAACCCATCACTGAAGAGGACACCAAAATAAAGTGCAGGTTGTCCTCTCCACTGTTCTTTCCTGAGAAAGAATCATATGACATGTGCAGAAAAACTATGTTTTCTACTCTTTAACTTCTGATAGGATGAGGTTGATGGTCAACCAAGCAGTAGAAAGGGATAAAACTCTGTGCTTTGCCAGTGTGATGATGGCAATAAGGGTGGTGAACTTTGTGTTACTTCATTGTGCAGGACATTAATGAGTGCCTTTACCAACCATATGCCAAGAACATAACATGGGCTCAAATGGTGAACACATGGGAGCCTTCACTGTAGTCTGCAAAATGCAGCCAAAGATGGCCAAAAGGGTGGAATCTCAGTTGAAGATCCTGATCTGCCCCGTGCATTCCAACCCGGCTGCAATGAATTCCAGATCGCAGCAACGATTCTGATTTCTCCAAACTTGGGAAAGCAATGGTTGCGAGAAGTCAAAGTCATGGCCGACTGCTTCATTAGCATGAGAACCCAGTATGTCTCCAACCTGAAGAAAGAAGGGTCCACCCACAACTGGGAGCATCTCATTGACCAGGCTGCCACGTTTTGTTTTCTTAGTCTAAAACTTGAGTAGGAGTGAAGCTCACCAAGGAGGTCTAAGTAAGTCTACACCACAAAGGACGGCTGAACCTATGTGGCAGGGGTCACAATATGGGTTACCTTGCCCATGCCATTCACCATTTCTCCAAGTAATTTTCTGGGTGCAAAGGAACAGAGACCACTTTCCTTCCACCTTTTCTCTTGTGAAAGTCAGGTTCATGGCAAAGAGGAAAACATTTAATGGGGTCTGGCTAACAGGTTCAGAGTTACAATGCCTTATCGGCAAGAAGGGAAGCAGGCTGGCACACAGGCAGACATCATACTTGAGTGTTCTACATCTGGATCAACAGGAAGCAGAAAGAGGGAGTGACACTGCCCTGGCTTGAGCTCCTGAAAGCTCAAAGCCTGTGACGCACTTTCTACAAGGCCACACCTCTAATAATGTAGCCTCTCTCTGGGTGTATGGGGGCAATTCTCATTAAAAATACATCAAAGATGTACCACAATTTCTGTATCCATTCCTCCACTGAGGGGCATCTGGGCTGTTTCCAGCTTCTGGCTACTACAAATAAGGCTGCTGCAAACATGGTTGAGCAAATGTCCTTATTGTGTACTTGATCCTCTTTTGGGTACATGCTTAGGAGAGGTATAGCTGGATCTTGAGGAAGCACTATTCCTAGTTGTCTGAGAAAGCACTAGATTGCTTTTCCAGAGTTGTTGTACAAGTTTACATTCCCACCAGCAGTAGAGGAGGGTTCCCCTTTCTCCAAAACCTCTTCAGCATGTGTTGTCACTTGAGATTTTTATCTTAGCCATTCTGATGGGTGTAAGGTGAAATCTCAGGGTTGTTTTGATTTGCATTTCCCTTAAGACTAAGAACATTCAACATTTCTTTAAGTGTTTCCCTGCCATTCAATATTCCTCTATTGAGAATTCTCTGTTTAGCTCTGTACTCCATTTTTCAGTTGGATTAACTGATTTGTTGTTGTTTAACTTCTTTAGTTCTTTATATATACTGGATATTAGTCCTTTGTCAGATATAGAGTTGGTGAAGATCCTTTCCCAATCTGTAGGCTGTCGTTTTGTTCTGAGGATAGTGTCCTTTGCTTTACAGAAGCTTTTCAGTTTCATGAGGTCCCATTTATTGATTGTTGCTCTCAGAGCCTGTATGTTGGTGTTCTATTCAGGAAGTTGTCTCCTGTGCCAATGAGTTCAAGGGTATTCCCCACTTTTTCTTCTAAGTGGTTTAGTGTGTCTGGTTTTATATTAAGGTCTTTGATCCACTTGGACTTTAATTTTGTGCAGGGTGATTAGTATGGATATATTTGCATTTTTTAACATGTAGACATCCAGTTAGACCAGCACCATTAGTTGAAGATGCTGTCTTTTTTCCATTGAATGGTTTTGTCTTCTTTGTCAAAAACCAGGTGTCCATAAGTGTGTGGATTTATGTCACAGGGTTCTATTCGATTCCATCGATCCACCAGTCTGTAAATTGTGGTACATCTACACAATGGAATATTACTCAGCAATAAAAAAAAAAGAAAGAAAATTATGAAATTTGCTTTAAATGGTAGGATCTGGAAAAGATCATCCTGAGTGAGCTATCCCAGAAGCAGAAAGATGCACACGGTATATACTCACTAAAATCTATAGACCTAAAGAAAATCATCAAGATGGAGGACTCTTGCTAAAATGCTCAATCCCTATCTAGAAAGGCAAAGAGGCTGGACATCAGAAGAAGGCAAAAAGAGGGAACAAGTCAGGAGCCTGCCACATAGGACTTCTGAAAGGCTCTGTCCTGCAGACTATCAATTCATTTGCATTGATAGATACGGGCAACCTTTGAGCAAAGTGCAGGGAATTTTATGAAAGAAGTGGGAAACAGTAAGATCTGGAGAAGACAGGAACTCTACAAGGAGAGTAACAGAACCAAAAAAATCTGAGCACAGGGGTCTTTCCTGAGACTGACACTCCAACAAAGGACCATGCATGGAGATATCCTAAGACCCCTGCACAGATGTAGCCCATGGCAGTTCAGTATCCAAGTGGCTTCCATTGTAATAGGAACAGGGACTGTCTCTGACATGAACTGATTGGCCTGCTCTTTAATTACCTCTCCCTGAGGGGGAAACAGCATTACCAGGCCACAAAAGAAGACATTGCAGCCACTCCTGATGAGACCTAATTGATTAGGATCAGAAGGAAGGAAAAGAAGACCTCCCCTATCAGTGGACTTGGGGAGGGGCATGCATGCAGAGGGTGGAGGAAGGGAGGGATTGGGATGGGAGGAGGGAGGGAACCACAGGGGGGATACAAAGTGAATAAAGTGTAATTAATAAAGAATTAAAAAAATCAGCCACTTCTAATGAGAACTGATATTAGTCTATCTGATCTTAGTCGATCAGAAAGAAGGAGAGGAGGACCTCTTCTATCAGTGGACTTGAGGAGGGGCATGCATGCAGAAAGGGGAGGAAGGTTGGGATCTGGAGCGAGGAGGGAGGGGCTTATGGGGGGATACAAAATGAACAAAGTGTAATGAATAAAAGTTAAATAAAAATTTAAAAAACATCAAAGAACAATGTCAAGTAAGTAATATTTAATAGTGAACTTGTCTATGTAGTTAATTATAGAATTTATACCGAGTTCCTACCAGCCTTTACTGATGCCATACAAATATGATAACTTGCCTAATATGAAAGTGAATATTCATATTAAACACAAAAGAGAAGTAATGGTGATAGGGCAATTCTAAGTTAGTTTTATTAAATTTTTATTGAAGAATAACTGAAGATTTATTCATCCTGGAAATGGCTGCTATTTAAATTACAGGTTGTAACTTAGAATAAAATGATGGAAATTATTTTTGTAGCATTACTTTGTAGAAGGAGAAGATGATTAGATCAGAAGTAAAAAATCCAGTAAATACAATATTATGAAGAAACTGACATATATTGGTCAAAATAAAGCCTGATTAAGTGGTTTTATATGACATAATTGTACAAAAATATAACACACAGTAGAACACATGCCAAAGCCATGAACACACACACTTTCAGAAAATTCCAAATGAAAAATAGCTGGTTTGCTTATTTGCTCTTCTTTTGTTGCCTATAATAAACAATTTTTACTGGATTTGCTGGACTTAAAACTCTCATTTTAAGTCACATACAGGTTATTAGGCTATAAGTAAAATTTATTTTATCTTATAATATAAGCATTTTAATTAATAGAATTGTCACGGTACATAAGTACAATATAAACATTGCTAAAACACAAACTGACAGATGATGTCACTGGGGCACATTCAGTAGTTCCCTATTCATTTAAACATATATATTTAATAAAAGCACATGTCTTCTTAAGACTCAAGTTTATTTTGTTGATCACTGTCAATAAGTATTATCACTATGAGATACAGTGTTTGTTAGTTATTTAGGTTACAAATAACATTTAAAAATGGCATTGCCATAGTTAAAAAAAAAACTGTCTTTTCTTCTCCAGATAATTTCATTCCTGAATAACCTATATGAGCTTCAGTGTTCTGCAGATACGAGAAGAGTCTCTAATGAGAAATAACTCCCCTGGGATATGAAATTGCTTCATGGCAGGATGCAGTACACATACAGAAAATAAATAAATCTTACTGCTTGCCCTCCAGCATGAACTCTAGTAAGTGTCTGCAGCCTACACTCTCGGTGTTAATGACAAGCACATTTATCAGAGAATGAGTAAAGAAGAGAACACACGCACACACAAATCTATTACGTTTCATTAGTGCTTCAAAAGAATTAAAAGCATGACTTCCTGACTAGGCAAGTAGAAATCGGCTTAAGTAGAAAGGTAAAATCTCTCTGGCAACTACTCATTCTAATGGCTTGTTTTCTCCATAAAGGATAATTGCAGATGGATGCAACAAAAAAATTAAGTGACTTGATTCTACATAACTACAGCAGCCATGTCTCCTATTGCTATTTATATGCGGAATGTGATAGTAAATTTTTTAAATTAATTTATACTATATACATCTCGGTCATAGGACCCTCCCTCATCTACTCCTAGTTCCATTATCTCTCTTGCATCCCCTCCACCTTATTGCTCAGCTGTCCTACCCAGACACCCCAGCTCATCTATTCACTTGAGGAGAGAGTTTGTCTTCTTCTCCTGTGGCCTGGTAGGCAAGTTCCATCAGAGGGAAGTGGTCAAAAAGCAGGTAACAAAATACAGAGTCCATGTCAGAGATATCCTCCACTCCCTAACTAGTGGGCCACGTGAAGCCTAGGGTGACCATTGGGCTTAATTTCGTAGGGTTTGTGCATGGCAGAAGTCTACCCTGTGCTATATGACTAAAATCTGCTCATAAGCGAGAACATACCATGTGTGTCTTTCTGGGTCTGTGTAACCATGTTCAAGATGATCTGTTCTAGTTCCATCCATTTGCCTGCAAATTTCCTAATTTCCTTTTTTTTAATAGCGGAACAGTATTCCATTGTGTAAATGTACCACAGTTTCTTTATCCATTCCTCAATTGAGGGACGTCTAGGTTGTTTCCTATTTCTGGCTATTACGAATAAAGCTACTATGAACATGATTGAATAAATGTCATTGTTGTATAGTGGAGAATCTTTCAGGTGTATGTCCAGGAGTGGCATGGCCGGGTCTTGATGTATGGCTATTCCCAGTTTTCTGAGAAAGTGGCAGATTAATTTTCAAAGTGGTTGTAAAAGTTTGCACTCCCACAAGCAAAGCAGAAGAAGGGAAGATCTCCCATGCTTGTGGATCAGTAGGCTTGACATACTAAAAATGGCCATACCAAAGGTAATCTACTACTTCAATGCATTCCGAGGCTCTTTGACCTCCCCTCCCCCTGAGAGAGGAGCAGCCTTGCTAGGCCACAGAGGAGGACATTGCAGCTAGTCCTGAAGAGACCTGATAAGCTAAGATCAGATGGAATGGGAGGAGGACCTCCCCTATCAGTGGACTTAGAGAAGGGTAGGGAAGAGATGAGAGAGGGAGGAGGGATTGGGAGGGAATGAGGGAGGGTGCTACAGCTGGGATACAAAGTAAATAAACTGTATAATATAAAAAATTTAAAAAATACCAACACAATTTTTCACAGGTCTTGAAATAACAATTCTAAACTTCAAATGGAAAACAAACAAACAATAAAAAATATAATAGCTAAAACAATCTTACACAATAGTAGAACTTCTGGAGGTATCTCCATACCTGACCTCAAGCTATCCTACAGAGAAACAGTACTAAAAATTGCATGGTGCTTCATAGAAGTAGGGTGCTTGGTCAATGGAACCAAATCAAAGACCCAGAAATAAAGCCACACTCCTATACACATTTGATTTTTGACAAAGAAGCCAAAACCATACAATGGAAAAAAAACAGCATGTTCAACAAATGGTGCTTGTCATCTGGATGTCCACATGTAATAAAATACAAATAGATCAATATTTACCACCATATACAAAACTCAAGTCCAAGCAGATCAAAGACCTCAACAAAAAACCTGAAATATAAATCTACTAAATGAGACAGTAGATAAGAGCCTTGAACACACTGGCACAGGACAGGAGACGATTTCCTGACAAGAAACCAACATCTCAGGCTCTAAGATATCTACGATTAATAAATGCGATCTTTTGAAACTGAAGAGCTTCTGTAAAGCAAAGGACACTATTGATAGAATGAAACAGTAGTCTATAGACTGGGAAAAGATCTTTTCCAATCCTACATCCAACAAAGGGCTAATATCCAGATTATATAAAGAACTCAAGAAATTAAACACAAACAAACCAAATAGTCCAAGTGATGTAGATTTTTAAAGTCAACTCAATTTGATTAAGAGATACTCAGGGTACCAAACAGTGAGGTTCACTTTCAAGTGGGTCTTTGATAGTATTTCCAGTGAGGATATACCATGTGTGCCTTTCTGCTTCTGAGATACCTCACTCAGGATGATCCTTTCTAGTTCCCACCATTTGCCTGAAATTTTCATGATTTCCTTGTTTTTAATTGCTAAGTGGTAATCCATTATGTAAATGTACCACAATTTCTGTATACATTCCTCAGTTGAGTGACATCTGGGTTGTTTCTAGGTCCTGGCTATTACAAATAAAGCTACTACAAACAGTTTGTATAAATGTCCTTGTTTTATACTTGAGCATATTTGATATATATGCCTACAAGTGCTATAGTTGGATCTTTTTTAAAAATTATTTTTATTAATTACAGTTTATGCACTTTCTAGCTCAGCTGTAGCCCTCTCCCACTTCCCCTCGAAAACCCACTCTTCCTCCATCTCCCCCTATGTCCCTTTCCCAGTCCAATGATAGGGAAGGTCCTCCTCCCATTCCATATGACCCTAGTCTATCAGGTCTCATCAAGACTGGATGCATTGTCTTCCTCTGTGCACTGGTAAGGCTGCTCTCCCCTCAGGTGGAGGTGATAAAAGAGCCAGCCCCTAAGTTCATGTCATAGACAGTCCCTGCTCCCATTACTAGGGAACTCTCTTGGACATTGAGCTGCCATGGGCTACATCTGTGCAAGGGTTCTAGGTTATCTCAATGCATGGTCCTTGGTTGGAGTATTAGTCTCAGAATAGACCCTTGTGCCCAGATTTTTTGGTTCTGTTTCTCTCCTTGTGGAGCTCCTGTCCCCTCCCTCTGCTTTCATAAGATTTCCTGCACTCTGCCCAAAGTTTGCGATGAATCTCAGAATCTGCTTTGATACACTGCTGGGTAGTCTTTCAGAGGCCCTCTGTGGTAGGCTCCTGTCCTATTCCCTGTTTATTCCCTCTTCTGATGTCTCTCCTGTTTGCCTTTCTGAATGAAGTTTGAGTATCTTACCCAGGGTCCTCCTTCTTGATTAGCTTCTTTAGGTGTACAAATTTTAGTATGATTATCCTATATTATATGTCTAAAATCCACTTATAAGTGAGTATATACCATGTGTGTCTTTCTTCTTCTGGCTTACCTCACTCAGGATGATCTTTTCTAGGTCCCACCATTTGCCTGCAGATTTCATGATTTCCTTGTTTTTAATTGCTTAATATTATTCCATTGTGTAAATGTACCACAATTTATGTATCCATTCCTCAACTGAGGCACATCTGGGTTGTTTCCAGCTTCTGGGTATTACAAATAAAGCTTCTATGAACATGGTTAATCAAATGTCCTTGTTGTATACTTCTCTGTTTAGCTCTGTACCCAATTTTTTTAGTGGATTACTTGATTTTGTTGCAGTTTAGCTTCTTAAGTTCTTTATTCTGGATATTAGCCCTTTGTCACATAGAAGGTTGTTGAAGATCCTTTCCCAATCTGTAGGCTGTCGTTTTGTTCTGAGGACAGTGTTCTTTGCTTTACAGAAGCTTTTCAGTTTCATGAGGTCCCATTTATTGATTCTTTAGTCTATACCATTGGTGTTCTATTCAGGAAGTTGTCTCCTGTGCCATCAAGTTCAAGGTTCTTCCCCACCCTTTCTTCTAAGAGGTTTAGTGTGTCTGGTTTTATGTTGAGGTCTTTGATCCATTTGAACTTTAGTGTTGTGCAGGGTAATTAATATGGATCTATTTACATTTTTCTACATGTAGACATCCATTTAGACCAGCACCATTTGTTGAAGATGCTGTTTTTTTACATTGTATGGTTTTGGCTTCTTTGTTATAATCAAGTGTCCATAGCTGTGTGGGTTTATTTCTGAGTCTTCTATTCGATACCATTGATCCACCATTCTGTTTCTATGCCAGTACCATGCAGTTTTTCATTACTATTGCTTTGTAGTGCAGCTTGAATACTCACTTATAGGTGGATATTAGACATACAATATAGGACAAACATATTAAAATCTGAACACCTAAAGAAACTAAGCAAGAAGGAGGACCCTGGGTAAGATGATCAATCCTCACTCAGAAAGGCAAATGAGATGAACAGCAAAAGAGGGAGAAAACAGGGAACAGGACAGGTGTCTACAACAGAGGGCCTCTGAAAGACTCAGCAGGGTGTCAAAGCAGATGCTGAGACTCACAGCCACACTTTGGACAGAGTGCAGGGAATCTTATAAAAGAAAGGGTGGGGGATAGAAAGACCTGAAAGAGATAGGAGCTTCATAAGAAGAGCAATAGAACCAAGAAATCTGGGCCCAGTTGTCTTTTCTGAGACTGATACTCCAACCAAAGACCATGCATGGAGATAACCTAGAACCCTTGCACAGATATAACCCATGGCAGCTCAGTCTCCAAGTGGGTGCCCTAGTAATGGGCATAGGAGATGTCTCTGACATGAACTCAGTGGCTGGCCTTTGATCACCTCCACCTGAGGAAGGGGCAGCCTTACCAGGCCACAGAGGAAGACATTGCAGCCAGTTCTGATGAAACCTGATAGGCTAGAGTCAGAGGGAAGGGGAAGAAGACCTCCCCTAACAGTGGACATGGGGATGGCCATGGAGAGAAGATGGGGGGGGGGGCGATGATGGGTTTGGGAGGGAATGATGGAGGTTGCTAAAGCTGGGCTACAAAGTAAATAAAATGTTATTTATAAAAAATTAATTGATTAAAAAATTTTTAAAAAGAGTTTCAAGAACTGGCTAACACAGGAGTATACCAACATAAATGTGGGTCACACTGTGTTATAAACTGGTGTCCAAGACTGACAGCTGAGCACTAGTATTCATTTCCTATCCTCCTGACTACAGCATACAGTGCGGCCTTCTTAATGCCTTCCCCTCAATGCTTGCCTCACAATAATGGATTGTATTTCATCTAACTAATGTCTGAATATTTCATACTTTATGTAAGTTATTCAGTCTCTAATGCTTGTCACAATACCATAAACTGTGCTGAAGTAAATTTTCAAATTTTAAAAAGGGAGCAAGTAATGCATATCAGAGCTCACACAGAAAGAAGTATTAATGACTGAAGATTGATCATCTTACCCAGGGTCCTCCTTCTTGCTTAGCTTCTTTAGGTATACAGATTTTAATATGATTATTCTATATCTTATGTCTAATATCTACTTATAAGTGAGTATATACCATGTGTGTCTTTCTGATTTTGGGGTGCTCACTCTTCATTCAGAAAGGCAAATGGAATAGACATAGGAAGAAAGTGAAAATACAAAACAAGAAAAGAGCCTACCACAGAGGGCCTCTGAAAGACTACCCGGCAGGGTATTAAAGCAGATTTTGAGACTTATTGCCAAATTTTACGCAGAGTGCAGGGAATTTTTTGAAAGAAAGAAAGAAAAGATAGAAAGACCTGGAATGCTCTGGAGCTCTACCAGGAGAACAACAGAATAAAAAAACCTGGACCTAGGAGTCTTTTCTGAGACTGATACTCTGACCAAGGATCATTCATGGAAATAATCTAGACAGCCTGCACAGAGGTAGCCTATGGCAGTTCAGTATCCAAATGTGCTCCCTAGTAAGGGGAGCAGAAGCTATCTGTGACATCAACTCAGTAGCTGGCTCTTTCATCACCTCTCCCTGAGGGGGGAGCAGCCTTACCAGGCCACAGAGGAAGACTATGAAAGACAGTCCTGATGAGACCTGATAGGCTAGGATCAGATGGAAGGGGAGGAGGACCTCCACTGTCAGTGTACTGGGGAAGGGGCATCAGAGGAGATGAGGGAGTGAGGGAAGAAAGATAGGATTAGAAGGGGACGAGGGTGGGATTACACCTGGGATAAAATGAACAAATTGTAATAAGTAAAAAATTATATTTAAGAAAAGTATAAAAGAAAAGTATTCCTGATATCAACTGTAGTAATACTAAAGCAGAGCATTGATCTTTGACAACAAATACGTATTTTTTATGTCTTTCATTCAACAAAATGTGTTGTCTGATATGTAATAAGAGTCGTATTATAGAAAGAGATGGAAAATACATAGTAATATATTATGTATGTCCTCAATAAAATCTATCATTGAGGCAAGAAGAAATGAAAAATAAAATTTGGAAATACAGGCATACTTCACAGATCTGGTAGGCTTAATTGCAAATCATGGAAAACAGCTTAATAGCACAATGAAGACTTGAGTATCCTTGTTGCCAGGGAGAACAAAAATTATGTTTGCACAGAATGTGGTAACACATGCCTTATAGTCCAGTACATTAGAAGTTAAGGAAGGAAGGCCAAGGGTTAGAAGCCAGACCGGGCCTTATAGCAAGTTCCAAGCAGTACCAGCTACATACTGAGATTGTGTTGAAAAGATAAATTATGTTTACACTATTCCATAATGCATTAACATTGTAATAACAATATATGGCTGGGAATAAACTAGCCTATATATCTTAATAAATTTTATCCTTAAATCATTAATGAATATCTGAACCTTTAACACTTAGCGATAGTTTAGCAATAGAAAATCCTGACTCAACCTGATGGTTGCTGTCAGATGAGGTGATGGGAGGTGAAAAGTTAATTTGTTGTGGCAATTTCTTACACTAAGACAATAAAGAAGTTTATTACTGAAACTGATTCTTACTTTCCATCATGATTTTTTTTTTCAGGGAGGATTCATAGATAGAATTCTAACTGCAATAAAACATCTTTCAAAATGAATTCAGTCACATCAATCCCTGTTGCTGTTTCATCAGATAAATTCATGTGATATTCTAAATAGTTCACTCCCATTTGAAGATTGTATAGGACCTAAATCAGGAATAGATGTCATTTTGAGAAATTGCTTTCTTTGACCAGTACAAAAAGCAACTCATTGCTGGGCATGATGGCTCCTGCCTGTAATTCAAGAAGGATGCTAGTGCAAAAAGATTGAATGATGTTGATGCCAGCATAGGCTACAGCACAACGACCTCTCCTTAATAAAAGAAAACAAATGATGAAAAGGAAGTCCTTATCCACCAAATATGTCCATGAGCTGTTAATTATAGCTCTTCAGTCATACATATACCCTTTACTTCCTCACCGTATTTTTATAGCTTTCTCCACTGAAAGCCTGGACACTTCAGTTTTCAGTGGGGAGGGTGGATTGAACATTTAAACTACAACTGATATTGAGATTTTGACCTTTATGACCTATACAAGCATAAATCCTTTCCAGAAGACTTGTGATTTACCATGAGTGAACCCATTAAAGGCATCCATACCGATGAAAGAACTAACTTTTTAAATGTGCTGTTAAGTAACAGAACTCGAACATAAAAATCCTGCAACAAGCGTGTTGTATAAAGAGCAGCATAAGAGCATTCATCTCGCAGTGTATCTCTATCAGGGCTATTCCATGACAGAGTACACAGTCAATGAGCAGTAATATTTTGGGAGAAATGTCTTTGCTGAACACCATGACTCAACTCAGGGCTTAAAATATTCAGAGAATCATGTTGTAAGCAGATGGTCTGTCATATTTGCTTTGTTACTCTATTTATAGAGCACAGGCAGAGTAGACACCGCCCCTAGCAATTTTGGGGGGTGGTCAGTTAACATGGGTTTTGATGTAAAGCCACTAGCTGGATTAGTTCTAACAGAGCTGGCCGGTCCTGTGAGGTTTATAATCAGGTATTGGCTTCTCTTTGGTTGTGGAAATCACAGGTAGTCTCCTGCGGTTGAAGGTAACTCTGTTCAGCATAGCCACTATCTTCAGTAATATTAGCTCAGTCTTTTGTATAGCTTGTCACACTTTTTGTTGACATGCTCTGTTTTACCTTACATTTTGTTTTACATTGTGGTGATGATTCATGGATAAGCCCCTTCTCATTGTAAACATTTCCTCTGAATTTTCATTCTCTGTTTCAGCAGTGGAAGCAAGAAGAGTTAGAGCCTGGCTCCAGATTAGGCTTGTCTTAAAGAAAGGCTATGGTTGATTTGACCCTCTAAAAGGATCATGAAAATTTTCTCCACATCACTTCAAGGCTCATCAGCTTTCATGTAATTTATGAATTATTTGGAGTAACACAGTTTTTTTTTTAGAAATACACTCATAGTTTCCTGATCTCAGTTTTCTACATGGCTTTGTCATTCAGCTTGATCACACACAGACCTTGACTAAAAGTACAAGATGGATGATTGATTCTTCCTTTCACTTCAGTGTTCAGAGGGCATTGGATAATTTCTACTTGGTAAAATTCCATTGCTCTTCTGACTCAGGGAAGGGATAAGAACGATAGTGGAAAAGCCAGATGGTGGAGCATCCTAAGCACAGAGTGTAGACACAAGTGACCCAACAACTGAGCAGCAACATCAAAACAGATTCACTACATGTACTGCAGATTCCGCCAATAGTAGCAATGAATGTTCTGAGCTATTTCAGAGTTGCTGACATGAAGTATAGTAACACATATACAGTGATAAAGATCCAGCTATACCACTCCTAGGCATATATCCAAAAGACGCTCAAGTGTACAAGGGCATGTGCTCATCCAAGTTCATAGTAGCTGTATTCATAATACCCAGAATCTGGAGACAACCCAGATGTCCCTCAATTGAAGACTAGATACAAAAATTGAGGTACATTTGAACAATGGACTATTACTCTGCAATTAAAAACAAGGAAATCATGAAATTTGCAGGCAAATGGTGGGACCTAGAAAAGATCATCCTGAGTGAGGTATCCCAGAAACAGAAAGACACACATGGTATATGGTTCACTTATAATTGGATATTAGATATATAATAAAGGATAATCAAACTAAGATCTGTATACCTAAAGTAGCTAAGCAAGAAGGAGGACCCTGGGTAAGATGATCAATCCTTATTCAGATAGGCGAACAGGACGAACATCCTATGAGGTAGAAAACTGGGAACAGGAGCCACGTTTTTTAGTTGTAAACCTTATGGGAGTTAGCTTGCTACAGAGAGCATGAACTTAACTTTGGTAAATGCTTTGCTCTAATTTGCAGAGCTACCTCTAATCATGAAGAATCTGTAGAAAGAGAATTTTAATTTTCCTTCTTTCAAAGCCATTTAACCAATGCAGATGGACATCTAGATTACAAGGTGCTCACAGATTGTATTTTGTATATACAATGAATGTTTCCGTCCAATCCACACCCTTAATGTGTAGTAACTATTCCCAGGTAGAATGTACACTACTGTGCTGTCTTATTCTTTATATCAAGGTGTGTGACTTGGGTCTTGGGAGATAGTTCAGGTTAAAAGCTAGTTGCAATATAGGTATGAAAAATTTTAATCTCTAGCATCTCTGTAAATAATATATCTTTCTATATCTCTGTAAACATATGTACATATGTAGATATATGCATGGCGTTCTGAGGAAGCAAGGCTAAGGACACAATAAAAAGATGAATGATTTCCAGTTGTTTAGGTGAGAGAAAAAAGGAATCAATAATCAAAAAGCGATTTTAAGAGATATTGGAACTTAGTGCACAAGAAAATATAATGGTGGACTCACACCAGTATCCATTTGTCTGAAAAACAAGAGTGAACTCATGTGTATATATAGATACACATATACTTTATATATGTGTATCTATATATACTTTATAATATATTGTATTTACTTACTAAATATATATATTTAGTAAGTATTTTTTACTTACTAAATATATAAATATGCATGCTTTATAATGAAAAGAAAATGTTATACATTAAGCTTCATAGAGAAGGGCAATTGAGAGCTAGAGGGACAATGTACCACTGTGTGCCTGGCTGAGGAGACCAACTCAGCATGGACATAGGAGATGAGAAATAGCTTAGCTGGCTGCGTTGGGAGCTGCTGTCAATCTGTGAATCTTTGGGAAAGCTTGCCTGATGGAACACAATGGGTACATGGTTGTGTGAGCTGAATTCACAGAGTGTTCCAACAACTAAGGTAGAAAATTGTGTTTGCTAAAGACAAAGATAATCATGAAGATATGGCAAAGGCAGAGAGTTGTGAAAGAGAAATGAAATGCTAGACTCCCCCCCCCAAAGAGGACCGATATCAAAGGATCCCATTGCACTCAGCGTTCTCTCACTGTCTTCTTCTTGCTCTGTTTTGAGCTTCACCCCCAAACTGAAAGAGAACTTTACAGCTCATTCGTTGATGCTGATAAAAGAAACTTGGAAAGATGTGGACCAACTGTTAACAGATGACATGCAACCTTAGAAAAAGAAGGCTGCCGAGCTCGCGTAAAAATTAAAATAGGATGTTGCTGCCTGCAGAGCTAAAGGAAAAACCTGATGCTACCAAAAGGGAGAGATCAGGGCTGAAAAGGTCAAGAAAAAGAAGGATTAGGAATGACATGACCAAGATGAAGAGAATGAGGAAGAGAAGGAATATGAAGATGAGGATAATGAAAGAGTTCTTTCCAGCACTATTTTTTCCTGGTCTATAAACTCCAGTACACAACTCACTTCTAAAAAATTAAATGAAATGTAAGGATGGATAAGAATTATTTTTAACTGTACAGTCTGTTTTTGTGAAGTTAACATAATACCAAGTGCATTGTTAGATAGCCCTTTTCTGTTGGTATTTTCAATAACAGATAACCTCATTAGATACAGCATATGGTTGTAAATTAGCATAGAAATTTAAAGAAGGTTCTTCTTGTTGCACAGCACAAATTAACTACATGGAAGGATGGTTTTTTTCATCTTCAGTTGTTTTGTACAGCTTCTATAAAAATGTCAGTTATTTTGTTAACTGAATACCACCCTTTAATTGCAAAAAAGCAGTTATTTATTGACATTCTGAATTCTTTGAAAAAATGTAATTGTACTAAAAATTGGCCACATATATAGAAATTTAGAGGTCTACATAAATCATACTATAAACAGGAGCAAATACTGAAATTCTATACTTGTGGATACGAACATCCAATCCTTTCAAGAGAAAATATAGAGAATCCAAGGTGTGTCTCTATTATCTACAATCAGATGATTCAAAACATCCTTTGAACAAAACGCTACGTTCCTTTGTCTAAGTCTGGAACCAATGGCCCACGTGCCTAACACATGCATAGATGGCTTATCTTAGCACGGAGCTGCCAGATATACTTGACAGCGTGTAACTGAATGATAACCATGAAAATTAAACTTAACGGATTTATTTAAATGGTCACACTTTATATGGTATGTGTCAAAGTAAACATATTAAACTCATCAACACAGTGAATAAAAAGAGAAGTAGGTAGGTTTGGATGAGAAAGGAGGAAAGTACCATAAACTAGGGAACATCAGAGGAAATTAACCACTGCCGTAAAATGGAATTCCTCAATTAACTCCATTTGTAGGGGAAATGGGTCAGTTGGTAAAGTGGCTGCCTCGCAAGCATGAAGATTTGAGTTCAGAGTCTAAGTGTCTACGTGAAAACTGGCTGCTCTCTCCTCTGCACGCACACATAGGCACATTCGCCTGCGTCCAAATGTGCAACCCACACATGACCACTTATATATTTATGCATCACACATATACATAAAATAGGTAAATTTATTATTTACTTTTTGTTATTTATTATTACATGTATTATCTTAACCTAAATAATTAGAATATTTATAATTATTTTGTACTTAGAGAAAGAGAAGACTAGAAAACCTTTCAGTGTCACTAAAATAATATTAAAGGTATGACTAGAACAGAGACAAGATACCATGAGAGGGACATCCTGTCACCTGCATGCTTTCTCTCTTATTAGCATTAATATAAGAAAAAATGGTCTGCAATAAAAGTGTGAGGTTGTCCTAGAGGGACAATACGCAGTGTAAAACAACTTTGCATTTTGTCTGTAATGACCCACTGAATTGTTTTACAGCTAAAATGTAGAAAAGAAGAAATAGCTAAGGCTTTTTTTCTGATTTTTCTGTTTTAAGTTTATCACACAGTGGGAAAAGATTTCTCATTTTCAAGTTAACAATGAGCCTAACTGTGCCTGCTTCGCTCTGACCTTGGAGTGTTTGCATTGGCATATTCAGTCTCCAGGCTTCAGTGTTGGGGCACACCACACAGCGGAGCTGGATTCTCACTGTATTGCTCACAGTGATTCTATATAATGGATTTGTTGCCTGAAGATGCATAGCTAATTAGCATCAACAGAATAAACTCCAGTGCTCCACAATTAAATTACATCTTCACATACAAAGAAGGGACAGCGTCAGGGAATCACATTTCAAGAGGCCAGGTTTCTGAAACTAACACTTTATAAAAATCTTGAGTGTCATGCATAGCTCAAAAGGTTTTTTAAGCAACAGTGTTATAAATGATGAAGCAATAATGAACCACACACACCATCTTGTTTCACTAATGTAGGGCATGTTGAAACCTTTCCCAATTTAAGTTAATTTTAATGAGCATATTCTTTATCTCTGAGACTACTGAACATGATAGCACATTAAAAAAATCTTTGAAAATAACATCCTTATATTTTTTATTATTTTTGATTTTTAAATAATTTTATACATTCACATGTATCCCAGCTGTAGCTATCTCCCTCTTTCACTCCAAATCCTCCCCTCCCTCCCACCTCCCTGCACTCTTCCGAGTCCACTGAGAGGGGGTGTCCTCCTCTCCTTCCTTCTGGCCCTAGCTTATCAGGTATCTTCAGAATGGTTGCAATGTCCTTACCTGTGGCCTAGCAAGGCTGCTACTCCCTCAGGGGAAGGAGAAACTCATGAGTTCATGTCAGAAACAATTCCTGTCCCCCTTACAAGGGAACCCACTTGGATACTGAGCTACCATGGGCTATGTCTGAGCAGGGGTTGTAGGTTATATCCATGCATGGTTCTTGGTTGGATAAACAGTCTCATAGAAGACCCCTGTGCTCAGATATAGTTGGACCTTCTGGGGCTCCCTGTTCCCTCTAGGATATACTAATTCCTCCTTCCTTCATATGATTCCCTACACTCTGCCGAGGGCTTGGTTATGGGTCTCTGCATCTGCTTTGATACACCGCTAGGTAGAGTCTTTCAGAGGCCCTCTGCATAGGCTTCGATCTTGTTACTTGTTTTCTCCTACCTCCTATGTCCAGCCCATTTGTCTTTCTAAGTGAGGATTGATCATCTTACCCCTGGACCTCTTTCTTGTTTATCTTCTTTAGGTATACATATTTTAGTATGTTTATTGTACCTTATAGGTCTATATGAGTGAATATATACCATGTGTGTCTTTCTGCTCCTGGGATACCTCACTCAGGATGATTTTTTCTAGATCCCACCATTTACCTGCAAATTTCGTGATTTTCTTGTTTTTAATTGCTGAGTAGTATTCCATTGTGTAAAAGTACCACAATTTCTGTATCCATTCCTCCGTTGATGGACATCTGCGTTGTTTCCAGGTTCTGGCTATTAGGAATAAAGCTGATACAAACATGGTTGTGCAAATGTCCTTGTTGTACACTTGAACATCTTTTGGATATATGACTAGGAGTGGTATAGCTGGATCTTGAGGTAGCACTATTCCTAATTATCTGAGAAAGAGCCAGATTGATTTCCAAAGTGGTTATACCAGTTTACATTCCCATCAGCAATGGAGGAGAAGTCCCCATTCTCCACAACCTCTCCAGTATGCATTATCTCTTGAGTTTTTCATCTTAGCCATTCTGATGGGTGTAAGGAGAAATCTCAGGGTCGTTTTGATTTGCATCTCTCTGATGGCTTGGGATGTTGAACATCTCCTTATGTGTTTCTCTGCCATTATATATTCTTCTGCAGAGATTTCTCTGTTTAGCTCCATACCCCATTTTTTAATTGGGTTACTTGGATTATTGCCTTTTAACTTCTTTCGTTCTTTATATATTCCAGATATCAGGCCTCTGTCAGATTTTGGGTTGGTGAAGATCCTTTCTCAATCTGTAGGCTGTTGTTTTTTCTAACAACAGTGCCTTTTGCTTTACAGAAGTTTTTCACTTTCATGAGGTCCCATTTATTGATTGTTACTCTTAGGGCCTGTGCTGATGGTGTTCTGTTCAGGAAGTTGTCTCCTGTGCCAATTAGTTCTAGGGTCTTTCTTACTTTTTCTTCTAACCTATTTAGAGTATCTGCTTTTATATTGAGGTCTTTGATCCACTTGGACTTTAGTTTTGTACAGGGTGATAAACATGGATCTATTTTCATTTTTCTGCATGTAGATATCCAGTTGGACCAGCACCATTTGTTGAAGATGCTGTCTTTTTCCCATTGAATGGTTTGGCTTCTTTGTCAAAAATCAAGTATTCATAGGTGTGTGGGTTTATTTCTGGGTCTTCTATTTGGTTCCATTTATCCTCCTTTCTGTTTCTATACCAATTTCATGCAGTTTTTATTACTATTGCTCTGTAGTACAGCTTGAGATCTGGGATGGAGATACCTCCAGAGGATCTGTTGTTGTACAGGATTGTTTTGGAAATTCTGGGAACATCCCTAAACATAAGGCAATATACAGCAAGCCTATAGCCAACATCAAACTCAACATAGAGAAACTTAAACAAATCCCACTGAAATCAGGGACAAGACAAGGCTGCCCTTTGTCTCCATATCTTTTCAACATAGTACCTGAAGTCCTAGCTAGAGCAATAAGACAAGTAAGGGAAATCAACGGGATACAAATCGGAAAGGAAAAAATAAAAGTTTCACTATTCACAGATAATATGATAGTATACCTGAATGACACCAAAAACTCAACCAGAGAACTCCTTCTGCTGATAACCACCTTCAGCAAAGTGGCTTGATACAAAATTAACTCAAAAAAAAAAAAAAAATCAGAAGCCCTCTTGTATAACCAAGACAAAAGGGCTGAGAAAGAAATAAGGGAAACAACATCCTTCACAACAGCCACTCATAACATAAAGTTCCTTGGGGTGACTCTAACCAAGCAACTGAAAGACCTGTTTGAGAAAAACTTCAAGTCTCTGAAGAAAGAAATCGAAGAAGACATCAGAAGATGGAAAGATCTCCCGTGCTCATGGATAGGTAAGATTAACAGTAAAAATGGCCATTCTGCCAAAAGCAATCTACAGATTCAATGCAATTCCCATCAAATTACCAACACAATTTTTAACAGACCTTGAAAGAAAAATCCTGATATTTTTATAAAGGCAAAGTCGCTTATAATTTCATAACCAGAAAATTAATATTTCTTTTTATACAACAAAAAAACGAACAGCACAGAGAAAAATATCTGAACAGAATAATAAAATTTTTGTCCTGTTAAAATTTATTTTTAATGCTTTCTAATGCCAGATATTTGTATTTCCTTCTAAAAACAATTTTTAAGACTTTAGAATTTTGAATGTATTCTTTAAAAACTATAAACCCAAATATTACATGTGTAAAAAGGCTATCACTAACATATATGTATGGAACATAATCAAGGGAAGGCAAAAAATGTTTTAAAACTTATTTTAATTTCCATATACTACTCATGTTGTATTCTTATTTTATACATAATTCATAGAATGTATCTTTATGGCATTAAATAGACTAAGAAACGTGATAAAGCAAGAACAGTGAGTAACTGGAAATCTGGGAATGAAGCCCAAACACTTTAACTTCAGAGTTTTTGTTTTCAATTAATATAATATGCTGGGAGTAAGGCATCTGTGGTGGTTAACTTTCATTTGCAGACAAAAAAAGAATAGCTCTGAGGCTGGCCAATGTGCTGAAACAGATCAGTTTATGCTACTCACTGACTGGCCCCTATGACTACAGATGATCTTAGGGATGCTGCCTAGAGATATAATGCTGAGAGAGATGTCTCCTAAAAGAAAAATTAAGCTGAATTATTTAATTTTACTTTTACTTAGTGACTTCAGTGTTGAAGAACAATTATTTTTGGTTTTACTTCTCAGGCCCTGACTCAAGTCATTTCCTGAAGGAGTTTCCCTGAAAACACTGTTTCTGAAATTTGAACAGAAAATTAACTATTAAGCATTCTGTGACATCAACCTGCTCTACATTATGAAGAAGTTTTAACTTTATAAAAAGCTTTATGTGTAAAGACATGTCATGCATAAGCTACAAGCGATATTCCAGGAGCTAGGCAGTGAGACTATACACATGTGTCTCCAGATTACATTCTACGTGTACTGTTATTGCTGACACTGTGTGAAAAATAAAGAATGGGGAGTATTTTATGCAATTTTGGGTGAGCTTTGCCAACTATAAAAGTAAAAGACTTAGGGAAATGTTAAGTGTGTATTATATGATACTCACATTTCAACTCAAAAGCAGAAATTTTACATGTCATTTGAAATTACAGCAGCTCTTTTAATGTTTGTTGAATTGCCTTTGCCTGAAACTAAGTTCGTAACTGTATTGTTTTTTGTTGCTGTTTATTAAATGTTATTTATCTATTTATTTATTTATTTATTACAATTTATTCACTTTGCATCCACTCTGCAGCTTCCTTCCACATCTTTTCCCAGTCTCTCCCATTCTCCTTCTCCTATGCTCTTTCCCTAGTCTTCTGGTAGGGGAGGACCTCCTCCCTTTCTTTCTGATCCTAGCCTATCAGGTCTCTTCAGGGTTGGCTGCATCATCTTCCTCTGTGGCCTGGCAAGGCTGCACAAAGAGCTCGCCACTGAGTTCATGTCAAAGACAGCCCCTGTACCCCTTAAAAGGGAACCCACTTAAAAACTGAACAGCCTATTTGCTTTAGGTCTTTAGCCTATAGGTCTTTTCCATGCAAAGCCCTTGGCTGGTTGCCTTTCAATAGTATTTTCCTTTTACATATTTTCAATTTCTGCCCAAAAAAATTAGACAAGACTCAGTAATTTATAAAGAGAAATTATATGTTGTGTATCTAAAGAGTTGAAAGTAAAAATGAAAATGCAGCAGCCTTTAAGTCTGGCCTGGACTCCCAGGATCACTGTTGTTGCTGCCGCTTCACTAGGCCGATGTGGGAGTAGAGAAGGAGCTCTTATACTTCCAACCTTATTTAGAACAGCCTTTTCCATTCACAAGAGCTGTGTCTTTATGACACTGAGAGCCCCGAAAGGCTCCATCTCATAGAGCAAGCATAACCTTTAAAGAGTAAGGACGAACTCAGACCACAGCATGGGGCACATGGCAAACTTCAAACATCCCTGCTGAAGCAAGCCACAGGCTTGCAAGCAACAAGCAAGCTGCATAGCAAGAGTTCTCTACCGAACTAACATTCAACATGCCTGAGAGATTCTTTCTAATAGAATTAGTTTGTAAAATAGAGATCTGCGATATCTAGAAAATAATCAGTGACATCACCTGTTGGTTAGGACATTAGTTATGAGAGCAAAGTGAAAGCCCTTGAGGCAGCTGCTTAGCTCTTTGTCCAAGTTTGGCTACTGAATTTACAGATGATTACCGTAGCCAGCATAATAACAACAAAGTCAGAATGGATGTATAACTGTACTACTGCCTCTCTTTTTCACAATGGCCATTTTTAATTATCAAGGATACTGAAACAAAATGATTTAATTACTGGCTTCTTAATTACATTTACATTATAGTAATGATGACATGTTAATAATAACTTTATTTAAATTTTATTTAATATTATACACATTTTGGTAGCAGCATATATAAGATTCAGGTATCAGGAAAAATAATTTATGTAAAACTATATGATATTTATTAATTATCATAAATTTTTAGTAACTTTTACTTTTGTTTTAGTAATTTATAATTTGTATCCTTTACTAGGTGGTAGAGGATACAAATCATATCCTCAAAAGATACTGCACAAAACAATTTGTTTGAAGACAAATATTTAAAATATTCTTTAATTATGATGTGTATATAGTTATTTAAAATATATTGGTATGAAAAGATTACTGAAACACAAGCTCACATTTACAAGACTATTTATACTTCATTATATTTATTTTTAGGTAAGCTTATTTTTCTCATCATTCCATATCATCCCAAGGACAATGTTGATAAATGTTTCATTGCACCTTCAGAAACTATCACTGTGAGTGCTCTGAAGCTTTTAACGGTACCTGAAGAATAAAGCTGAAGTGTGTAGACAGAGATCTCTAGTTTATTTCCCACCACCATTTTTTTTTTTTTTTGCACATTCATTCCTGAGTGCACCACATACATGCTCCAATATAAATCTACCTTCTCTGGAGAGATCCTATAAAATAAGACAGAAATGGTTTTGATTCAAAGATCACTATCTCTGTGAAAATTGCCCTCTCTTCCTTATATCAGGAAAAAATTATGAAAAGTCTGAAGACAAACAGGTATTGCTTCCAAGAATTCTCACAATATAAATCACTAAGCATCTTCAATAGCATCTTTATTATGGTGCCATAAGAGGCTGCATCATCAAATAGACTGGCCTTTAGTGGAGACGATCCATCATCTTAAAGCGCAGGTCTACATGGCCAGCCATCTTCAGGCAATAAGCATGGGTATTTGAGTGCTGGGCCTATGTACAAAGTTGTGTGGAAATCTGGTGGTTGAAGGGCAGTTTGCTTGTAAAAACCCAGAGGTGATCCTTCTTTGGATCCCCCGTGTCAAGGGTTGCTTCACCTCTGACCACCAGATTTGTCACATGCCTTTACTTTTGTAAATTTGTCCACCAAATGTTAAGTAAAAATTTTAGCAGCTACTAACAATTGCAGAAATCACTGACCCACAGAAGGCATTACATTGTGCTGAGCATTTCACAGATTCAGCACGCAGTAAATGTGAGAATGTATCTCCAGTTACCCAGTGCTGCCAATCACAGCAGGCCTGTATTCACACAGATAAATGGTGATCGGTAGTGTTGAGTAGCTGCTGTAAAATTATGGCCATTATGTATGACTAAAATAATACCATCCCATTTCCCATAGGAGAGCAGCCAAGAGCAGACCCACAGGGACTGACTCAAATTATGCTAATTAGATAATAGAACAAATCAAGAGTATATTAAGAGTCATGCCAAAATACACTGTTTACAAGCTTCAAAATCTCCACTTTGTGTCTTTCCAACAGCAACTGCCTCATTAGACATAGTACTATGTCATAAACAAAACTGCTGGTAATGATATATTTTACTTTTAGTTAAATTCATTAGTATATTGAGTTGAATTTCTGATATTAAAGCACTTCTGTAAAATGCACAGTGAATTGTGGTATTTAACATTTATCATTCTTTGTAACTACTTTCATACATTGAAACATTTTTTCTGATAGCCATTTCTTTATTACTCACTTCTTTTACTATTATTATCTTCTATTACAGTCGATTCATTTTGTATCCCAGCTGTAGTGCCTCTGCTGTAGCTGCCTTTCTCGTCTCCCTCCAGTCCCACCCTTGCTCTCACTTCACTCTCTATCTCTCTCCCCTAGTCCACTGATAGGGCATGTCCTCTTGCCTATTATCTGACCCTAGCCCATCTGATCTCATCAGACTATCTGGATCCTCTTTCTCTGTGGCTTAGTAAGACTACCTCACCAGGGGGAGGTAAGCAGGTCACCTTTTTATGTCAGAAACTACCCCTGCTCCCCTTGATAGGGAACCCCCATGGAGACTGAGCTGCCCAAGGGATACCTCTGAGCATTGGTTCTAGGTCCTCTCCATTCATGATCCTTAGTTTATTCCTCAGTCTCTGCAGGACCCCCTGGGTCCAGAACTTTGATCTTTGTTGGTCTCCTTGTGGAGCTCCTGTCCCCTCCAGGTCTTTCTATCTCCCTCTTCTTCCATAAGACTCCATGAACTCTGCCCAAAATTTGGCTATGAGTCTCAGCATCTGCTTTGATACCCTGTTGTGTAGAGTCTTTCAGAAGTCCACTGTGGAAGGCTCCGGTCCTGTTCCCTGTCTTCTCCCACTTCTGATGTCTATGCTGTTTGCCCTTCTGAATGAGGATTAAGCCTCTTCCCTAGGGTCCTCCTTTAGGACCCTTCCATAGTCTTTCTTTAGGACTATGGATTTTAGTATGTTTATCCTATATTAAATGGCTAATATCCACTTCTAAGTGAGTGTATACCGTGCTTGTCTTTCTGGGTCTGCAATACCTCATTCAGGATGATATTTTCTAGCTCCATTTGCCTGCAAATTTCATGATTTCCTTGTTTTTAATTCTTGAGCAGTATTCCATTTTGTAAATGTACTCACTTCTTAAAGTGATAAAGAAAATTATTCTGTAGTTTAACTGGCTATAGGATAAAAAAAATACCACAAAGAAAATTAAACATTGAAAAAATTAAAGTGAATGATTCTTATTCCTGAATGATGATATACATCTTTATAAATTATGTGATTTAGATTTCTACTTAGTGATCAAGTAGCACCATGAGTAAATAGTCATTACATCTCATCCAATATATCCATTCACACAGCTGTCTACCTTTGTGTTTTGATGAATCAATATAGAAAGAGATATTAATGTGATAGTGTCATGTGGCATTTCAAAGTCACCAACATAGAGAGTGGTTTCTGGAGATTACTTGTTTAAAAATTCCCATCTAATGTAGAGGAAGATATTATGTGACTGTAGCTTACACATGAGCTAAAAGACTTAAATTTTAGATAAATTGCCTCTATGCCCCAATAGAGAAGAAAAGAAAAGAAAAGAAAAAAAAAGAAAAGAAAAGAAGAGAAAAGAAAAGAAAAGAAAAGAAAAGAAAAGAAAAGAAAAGAAAAGAAAAGAAAAGAAAAGAAAAGAAAACGTTCACCAGTGCAGCTCACACATCAGCACTATGTGGAAGCCTCAATGTTGGGCTGAGACAGTTTCATTTTATGTGATGAAGAACTGGAATGGCAGCTGCCTCTGCCCATAACATCTGCATCTGTTAAGTTTTTAGAGCAACACTGCTACAGTTAATGTGAAATGACAACAAAATTTAATTTGATAACAGATGTAATAGTAAATATGAGCTATTATCACAGTAATCTGTCTTTTGATAAAGGGCAAACAGAATCCAAGAAGTCTTCCATGAAGTTGAAGGAAAGAGTTGACCAAACGCTGGCTCAGATGTAACAATAACAAAGGAGGCCTCAGGAGAATAAACATGGAAAACACACAGGGAAGTATTTACTTAAATCAATCCACCGAAACAAGGACAAGTCAAGGCTGCCCACTCTGCATACCTCTTCAGAGAGTAGTTAAAGTCTTTAACGTAGTAGTTAACATAGTCTGTAACATAGTAGTTAAGTCTGGATAGAGCAATACTACAACTAAAGGAGATCCAGGGGATACAAATCAGAAACGAAGAAGTCAAAGTAGAGGTATTCAGAGATGATATGATAGTATAAATGAGTGACCCCAAAAATTCTACCAGAGAACTCCTTCAGCTGATAAACACCTTCAGCAAAGTGGCTGGATACAAAATTAACAACAACAAAATAAAAAAAAAAATAAATAAGAAGCCCTCCAGTATATAAAAGACAAATGGGCTTAGAGAAACAACTCCTATCACAATAGCCACAAATAACTTAAAGTACTTTGGTGTGACTCTAACCGAGCAAGTGAAAGACTTGAATGAAAAAACAAAATTCAAGTCTGAAGAAATTGAAGAAGATATCAGGAGATGGAAAGATCTCCCATGCTCATCGATTGGTAGGATTAACATCATAAAAATGGCCATCCTACCAAAAGCAATCTACAGATTTAATGAAATTCCCATCAAAATATCAACACAATTTTTTACAGACATTGAAATGACAATTTTCAATTTCATATGGAAAAACAAACACACAAAAAACACAAAAAAAAACCATAATAACTAAACAAACCTTGTATAATAAAAAATCTTCTGGTGGTATCGCCATACCTGATCTCAAGCTGTACTACAGAGCAACAGTAATAAAAACTGCATGGTACTATGATAGAAACAGACTGGTGGATCAACGAAATCAAATCAAAGATCCAGAAATAAACCCACACCCCTATGGATACTTGATTTTTTTTCAAAGAAGACAAGACTATACAACGGAAAAAAGATAGCATCTTCAACAAATGGTGCAGGTCTAACTGGATGGCTACATGTAGAAAAAGGGAAATAGATCCATACCTATCACTCTGCACAAAAGTAAAGTCCAAGTGGTTTAAAGACCACAACATAAAATTGAACACACTAAATCTGCTAGAAGGAAAAAGTAGGGAAGAGCCTTGAACTCACTGGTGCAGGAGACAACTTTCTGAAGAGGACAGGCTCTAAGACCAGCAACAACAAATGGGTCTTCTTGAAACTGAAAAGCTTCTATAAAGCAAAAGATACTGTCAACAGAAGACATGGCACATTGCTAAATGAGTGTTAATTAATTTTATACACTATTTTATAATCTTTCTGTTATTTGTAAAATTGTGAATTTAAATCAAAATGTTGATTTAAAACAAGTAAAGCTTGTTCTCCTTCATTTAAACAGTGAGAGGCGAGCACACAGCACACAATCTTTCTATCATTCTTGACTTCCGTTTCCCAAAGGATGAATTAGTTATACACAATAGAACAAAAAGGTCAAAACGTAAAACCCCAGTCTCTAATATAATTGATGTTTTAGGGTTATGTTTATTTGTCTTTTTATTTTGTTTTGTTTTTTAATTTAATTTAATTTTATTTTATTAATTACACTTTATTCACTTTGTATCCCCCCATAAGCCCCACCCTCTTCCCCTCCCGGTCCCACCCTCCCTCCCCCTTCTTCACGCATGCCCCTCCTCAAGTCCACTGATAGGGGAGGACCTCCTCTCCTTCCTTTTGATCTTAGTCTATAAGATCACATCAGGAGTGGCTGCATTGTCATCTTCTGTGGCCTGGTAAGGCTGCTCCCCCTTCAGGGGGAGGTGATCAAAGAGCAGGCCAATCAGATTATGTCAGAGGCAGTCCCTCTTCCCGTTACTATGGAACCCACTTGAACACTAAACTGCCATGGGCTACATCTGTGCCAGGGTTCTAGGATATCTCCATACCTGGTACTTGGTTGGAGTATGAGTCTCTGGGAAGACCCCTGTGTTCAAATTTTCTGGTTCTGTTGCTCTCCTTGTGGAGTTCCTGTTCTCTCCAGATCTTACTATTTCCCACTTCTTACATAAGATTCCATGTACTCTGCCCAACAGTTGGCCATAAGTCTCAGCATCTGCTTTGATAGTCTGAAGGGCAGACCTTTCAGAGGAGCTCTGTGGCAGGTTCCTAGGTTGTTTTCTGTTTTCCTCTTCTGATGTCCATCCTCTTTGCCTTTCGGGATGGGGATTGAACATTTTAGTCAGGGTCCTCTCTCTTGAGTAGTTTCTTTTTTTATTTTTATTTTTTATTATTGTTTCTTATTATTAGTTACATTTTATTAACTCTGTATTCCAGCTGTATCCCGCTCCCTTATTCCCTCCTAATCCTACCCTCCCTCCCTCAGCTTCTCCCTGCCCCTTTCCAAGTCCACTGATTGGAGAGGATCTCCTCCCCTTTTGTCTGGCCCTGTTTTATCAGGTATCTTCAGGACTATCCTCCTCTCTGGCCTAGCAGGACTGCTCCTCCCTTGGGGGGTGGGGAGGTCAAAGAGCCTGCCATTGAGTTCCTATCAGAGTAGTTTCTTTAGATGTACAGATTTTAGTAGGTTTGTCCTATGTTATATGTCTATATGAGTGAGTATATACCATGTGTGTCTTTCTGCTTCTGGGACAGCTCACTCAGGATGATCCTTTCCATGTCCCACCATTAACCTGCAAATTTCATGATTTCCTTATTTTTCATTGCAGAGTAATAATCCATTGTGTAGATGTACCACAATTTCTGCATCCATTCTTCAGTTGAAGGTATCTGGGCTGTTTCCTGCTTCTGGCTATTACAAATAAAGCAAACATGGTTTGCTACAAACATGGTTGAGCAAATGTCCTTATTGTGTACTTGAGCCACTTTTGGATATATGCCTAGGAGTGGTATAGGTGGATCTTGAGGAAGCACTATTCCTAGTTGTCTGAGAAAGCACCAGATTGCTTTCCAGAGTGGTTGTACAAGTTTACATTCCCACCAGTAGTGGAGGAGGGTTGCCCATTCTGTACAACCTCTCCAGCATGTGTTGTCACTTGAGTTTTTCATCTTGGTCATTCTGATGGACATAAGGTGAAATCTCAGGGTTGTTTTGATTTGCATTTCTTTAATGGCTAATGACATTGAGCATTTCTTTAAGTGTTTCTCTGCCATTTGAAATTCCTCTACAGAGAGTTCTCTGTTTAGCTCTGTTCCCCATTTTTTAATTGGATTACTTGGTTTGCTGCTTTTCAACTTCTAATATTAACAAATGTAGTTTTTGCCTTATTGACTAACCAAGGTATATGTATATTACATACTTATTTTGTCATATGCTATACTGTTTCTCTTATAGCTGTATCAAAGGCCTGAATGACAAACATTTAAAATATGCAAAACTTCTTCAAGCAGATACATGCATCATTAGGTCATGCCATCCTGCACATTCACTTTTCTTTTTAGTATATACATGTTAATATTTCTGCAAAGCAAAATATGTTGTACATTGACTAAGCATGCACAACAGTGATAATTTCACTAAGAAAAGTTTACAGGATAAAACCTGTAAATAGCTTTAAATATGATTAGCTAGTGATCACAGTCTTGAATCCAGAAAGTGATCTTCTGATCTTCACGTTTGCTCTATCGTACAAATACAGCACCCCACATCAACCAACCAATCTGGCAATTAATCAGTCAGTCATCCAATCAACCAATAAATAAATATATTAAGAGAATGATTTAATTCTAATGCTAATTAACATCTGAAATAATTTGCTCATTCTATGCTCAAAGTTTTATAGATCATGGTGAAAATAAATAAAAAATAAGTTTCTCAACAAATGATGTGACACCCTTTTAATCCCCTTTACATTTATGTTGCTCAAGTAAAGAACGTGAGATCACACTGGTAAGCTCATTATTAGGTAGACTGGTGCATGAGTACAGCAATGAATTTCATTTAGCCAGGATGACAGTGTCTCAAAAACATGGAGAGTAACAACAAAACAGGTTGTGACGAATGGTAGGAGCACATGGCCACCCTGGGATCTGGTTATGGGTGCAGTAACTTAGACTGTATTTGTAAGAAACAGATTTTTATAAGTTTGAAAACGTAAAACCTAAAATATCAAATGTAAAATGTATTTTTCATAATATTCAAGGTTTCAAAATTAAATATTAATATCAAAGCAAGAACTTTTAAAGACAAGCTAGTAGAAAATACAATTCATAACAGTTATAATTGAAAATGTTGGTATACCCTAATTGTCTAAGATATATTCTGAATTTTAAATATATAGCTTTAAAATTAGATTATTCATGTTTGTGTTTTTGCATATTGAGAATTCAAAATTCATCATTTGTAGTATGTATACATACTAAATGCATTTACATTTTTATTCAAAGCAAATTTTTTGTATACAATAATCCTCTTATCCTCAAATGACTTTATTCACTACTGTTTTGATTTTGTGCTTCATTGTCTTTATTCAAAGATAAATTCAGAGTCAATATATGAAAAGAAATTAAAATGATAGCCTGAACTAGAAAGATGTTCCTGAATGTAATAAAGACAAGCTCCTCTAAGCCTAATATGTACTGAACAGAAATATTTTGACAACACAGGCCCCATACAAAGGTTAGGCAACAATTGCATTGCAAGGCTCAGTTCTGTTGTAGGGCAAGAAGAATACAAGTTAGTTCAGAGCAGGTGCAGATAAAAGGCAGGAGAGTATTCAGTCAGTGGATCCTGCTTTTTCAATAATAGATGCTACTTTCTCCCTTTTCAAAAGAACAGGCTCATATTTTTGTCATAGTATGAAAACAATGAAGTCTCTCTCTTATAATTCTATTACCTTTGTGCCACAAAAGAAGGGTGACATATATTATCTGAATCTCAAACATTTATTCATAGCATAAATCTATCATAATTCTGGAAAAAAATATTTTTCTGACATTTGAGAGTCTTTCTGGAGCCTGCCCAAATCATTGCTTTGTCCTCTACTGGTGCTCTGAAATAACATATTTCTGAAAGTGATATTTAAGAAATGACAGTGAGTTGATAAATTGGTGCTGGGTTATTGTCATTTCCTATTCATTTCTTTAGCCTCTCCCACATCAAAGAAATATAGTGGGAAATCACTTTTTATCCATGTAGTAGGAAATGAACCTAAGTCTGTATTAAATGAGCTGAGAAATTAGTTATGGGGCTCTTGGAAAGGTGTGACATGTCAAGACTATTAATGGCATTATGAATCAAAAGTCATATGAGACTGATTTTCTTACAGCTACGTCAGCATGTTACAAAATTACTAAAGAAAGTCAAATATATTTAAAAGGCATTTCTATTATTTTAGCTCTAATATCCATGGGAGTTAATTTAGACCTATGCCTAAAAGAACCAGGACAGTATATTAAAACAGGCAATTGGAGCATATTCTCAGAATTTCTGATCCAACAGTCTTAGGTTGAAACTCAAATTTACATTTTCAATAACTTTCTGGTATATGTAAATGCTGCTGTTCGGTGAACCATGCTTTGAAGAGTGATTTACCAATGACAAATAAACCCTTATCAGGCAAGAATGTATTTTCAGGAGAAATTTTAGTGAAAACTCATGAGAAAATGTCTTGTCAAAAACTGTCTAAACGCTCAATTAAGACACAAAAAAATCCTGAGATGCTTATACTATTTAACTGCATCTTAACATTCTCACTTCAAGGATTGCATCGATTCCAAGCCTGAAACATTAGGTTTGGGTCAGCAGCATCGTATGAGTCAGTGGTGGGAGTTTCTGAGTTAGATGAGTCTGGGAACTCCTTGGCGAAAAATACATTTGACTTCAAATGTTTAGAGATGTGAACGGTGAGAAGATCTAAGAAAAAATATGAGTGGCAGTTTGTTCAGGGTACAGCAGTAAAAGCAAGTCTGGCCATGTGGAAAACAGTGTTTTCAGATTATCAAAAAGAGCAGACATAAAATGTGTTATATAATAAAGATTCAGATTCAGCAAGAGGTTTCAACAGAAAATAAATTAAAACTATCCAGTGGAATTATTGGACTCAGTAATGCAAACTCTATCTCGGAATATGAATAACACAGCTGAACAGTGCTGAGTAAATATGGCATACATTCAGGTCACAAACATGGGCTGAAAACCACAAGATCGGGGTGACTGGCTGTGCAAGGTGACCTGAGACTATTCTCAGTTACTACACCAAAAAGCTAATCGTTCATCCACAAGGGAAACTTCCTTCCCTTGAACTGGAGCATTTTGTTCTCTGTCTATGAAATTCTCACTGTGAAGAGATGTATCAGAAGCTGAATTTCAGAATAAATTACTCCTAACAAAAATGGAATCTTTTGAAAAAGGGTGGAGGACACTGGTATAGAAATACCACTGACATCCGTGAACCCTTACAAAGTAAGTGAGAACCACAGGATATGATTTATCTTTCTAGGAACAAGAGGGTCTATAAAACCATCACCCTCTTCTCAGCCTAGAACACACTGGAAAATTAGTACCACATTTCTAGGCCTGTGGCTGTTTTTCATACCTTCTGTATGAACTGTTAGAATCTTCTGCCAATACAAACACACACACACACACACACACGTATGTTTAAAATCAGACATTCTATGACACATTTTTCTAAACTTGAAACTTAGATTTATTAATATAATGTTAATCTCTTAAGACATCCTGTGCCAGAGACATGTACATTACAGGAATCCTCAAATTCTTTAAATACCCACTGATTTGGGGATTTATTTATGTGATAGCTAAAAATTATATACTAGTATAATATGTGTGTGTGGAATTATATACAATAATACTTTATATATATTAGGAATTACATACATATGTATGTATGTAATATGTATATACATATGGAGTTTATGTATACATAAACTGCATGTTCCTCTACCCGAACTCCTGTGTGGAAGCTTCAACTCCTAGCACCACACTATGTTGTAATATTTGAAAAAAGGATTGCTATGGTTGGTCCTAAACCAACAAGTCACATGTCCTGATAAGACATAATAAGAAACACCTTGTAAGTATGCACTTAAGAGAAAGACAAAATGAAAACACAGAATGAATATTATCATGTATTCACTGAAGACAGTGACAACATAACCTTAATACATACCAAGCCATCAGAAGTGTGAAAAAGAAGTTTCTATTTTAGCCACCAATTATTCTATACTTAACAGCAGTTTTGGAAATGTTGTATCCTTCATTATTGGTAATTCATTAAATCTATCATACTACTGAAAATGATAACACTGAGCCACAAGAAGACCTTTGTTGGCAAGAGAAGATAAGTGAAGAACATGGAAAGGTTGATGAAGAAATTAATTTTTTTCTTTTATTTGCTTGTTTATTTATTTATTTATTCATTCATTTATTTATTATTACAATTTATTCACTTTGTATCGAGGCTGTAGCTCCTTCCCTTATCTCTTCCCCATCCCACCCTCCCTCCATCATCTCCCCATATGCCCCTCCCCTAGACCATTGATAGAGGAGGATCTCCTCCTCTTCTGACCCTAGCTTATCAGGTCTCATCAGGACTGGCTGTGTTGTCTTCCTCTGTGGCCTGGCAAGGCTGCACTCCTCTCTCCCCCAGAGGGAGATGATAAAAGAGCAGGCCCCTGAGATCAACTCAGAAACAGTCCCTGTTCTCCTTGCTAGGGAACCCACTTGGAGCCTGAGCTGCCCAAGGGCAACACCGGAGCAGGGATTTTAGGTCCTCTCCATGCATGGTACTTGGTTGCAGTGTCATTCTCTGCATAGACACCTGGGCCCAGATATTTTGGCTCTGTCTCCTTGTGGGGTTCCTGTCCCCTCCAGGTCTTTCTAACTCTCCCTTCTTTCCTAAGATTCCCTGCACTCTGCCTAAAGTTTGGTTATGAGTTTCAGCATCTACTTCAGTATCCTGATGAGTAGAGTCTTTCAGAGGCCCTCTGTGGTAGGCTACTGTTCTGTACTCTGTCTTCTGTTTCCCATGTCTATCCCATTTGACAACTTCCTGAATAAAACAACAGCACAGACTCTAAGATCAACAATCAATAAATGGGACTTCATGAAACTGAAAAACTTCTGTAATGAAAAAGACGCTGTCATCAGAACAAAATAACAACCTATAGACGGGGAAAAGATCTTCAAGAACCCTATATCTGACTTATATAGACCTATAAGTTAGAATAAATATACTAAAATATGTGCACTTAAAGAAGATAAAAAAGAAAGAGAACCCGGAGTAAGATGATCAAT
The DNA here is from genome assembly GCF_907164565.1 of Psammomys obesus. Classification (NCBI taxonomy): domain Eukaryota; kingdom Metazoa; phylum Chordata; class Mammalia; order Rodentia; family Muridae; genus Psammomys; species Psammomys obesus. The sequence continues at coordinate 3,454,898 of NW_026592118.1, read as the reverse complement.
TCTCACTTAGAAAGACAAATGGGATGGACAGGGGAAGTAGGAGAAAACAAGTAACAGGACGGGAACCTACCATAGAGGGCCTCTGAAAGACTCTACCTAGCAGTGTAGAAAAGTAGATGTGGAGGCTCATAACCAAACCTTCAGGCAGAGTGCAGGTAATCATATGATAAAAGGGGGAGTTAATATGACCTGGAGAGGACAGGAGCTCTATCAGGACAAAATATATCAGGGCATGGGGCCCTCTATGAGACTGTTTCTCCAACCAAGGACCACATATGGATATAAGCTAGAACCCCTCCTTGGATGCAGCCCATGGTAGCTCAGTAACCAAGTAGGTTTCCCTAGGAAGGGAAACAGGGACTATTTCTGACATCAGTCTACGACTGGTTCCTTTACCTCCCCCCACCCCTGAGGGAGGAGCAGCCTTGCTAGGCTACAGTGGAGGACATGGCAGCCAGTCCTGAAGATACCTGATAGTCTAGGATCAGGTGGAAGGGGAGGAGGACCTCCCCTAGCAGTAGACTTGGAAAGGGAGAAGATGAGGGAGGGAGGGTGGGATTAGGAGGGAATGGGGGAGGGGGCTACGGCTGGGATACAAAGTAAATAACCTGTGATTAATATAAAAAATAAAAATTAACAGTAATTTAAAAAAAAAAAAGAAAAACACGAAGTTTGCAGGCAATTGGTCGGAACTAGAAAAGATCATCCTGAGTGAAGTATCCCAGAAGCAGAAAGATACACATGATATATACTCACTTATAAGTGGATATTAGACATATAACATAAGATAAACATACTAAAACCTATACTCCTAAAGAAAATTCTTATTACTACATGTAGAAATAAAATTATCAAGGTGGGCCCCACCCCAATTTGACATGTAAACATACTACCTGTGTTTGAATTCTAAGATGATGAGGAAATGCTTGTAGCTATGATCACATCTCTTAAGCATAGATGTATTATATTCTGAATTAAGATTTAAGAAAAGCATTTTTAAGTTGGATTGCAGATGATAGTTTCCAGTCTTTTCCAGGATCCCCTGGACTTGCATGGTATCTAACATAATCTAAAGTATGGCTTTCCTCTGAGGAGGCTGGATGAGCCATGGAACAGGGCAAGGTTTAAAGTGCTCTTGCAAAACAAAATAGGGCATCATTCCTTTCAATGAACATGGAAGAGAGAGTCAGACACAAAGCTTCAGGCTGGTGCAACAAGTCTTGTAAACAAACATCCCAGAATATTTTCTTTTATTTTACTTCAGGTTTGCCTTCCAAAATATACCCTTAATTTACAGACTTGCTTTGCCCTTCCACACTATGATACATGATAACACCCTTGTAATATCTAGTAAGAATTTCCATTGAAGTGCTGCTGCTGTAACAAACTTGCCCCCTGACTTCATCACAAAACAACAAAGTCACAGTATGGAGGTGTTTATAAAGTGCATGAAAAACCTTCACAATTATGTAGTCGTTATTAACAGATGATATATATTCAAAGACCATATTAAAATAACCATTCAATTAAATATGGACTATTCAATTCTAATATGAATTCTACATTTTCTAATTATGAGTAATGAACAACTTCTTGAATTTGAATAAAAAATTAGGGTATGATACAGTAGCCAGTTTTGGTACAATTACGAATCTGTTTGTTTTTCTGTTTACTGATGTTGCAAATTGGCAGCGAGGAGTAGACTGAGTGATGAAGAGAGTATTGCTTGCCTTGCCTTTTGGCTTGTTTCCTTCATATTTCTGGTCTTCCTAGGCAGTATTCTGGGACAGGGCTTCATTTGGCTGTGTGTTACAGTTTCTATAAGCGACTTCTATTATGTACACTATTAATGATATAACAAGAAAAATGAATGATGTTATGGACAATTCTTCAAAAAAACATTTCAATGGTATTAAGTGCATAATATATATTTAAAACTGTTAAAAATGAATAAACTTTCATGGTATATATATGAATATGTATTTATATATATACATATATATATAAAGTATATATAGAAATATATCAAATTTTGGTCAACCTGACAACATACTTTATAAAAACTTTTGCTAACATGTTTAAAATTATGACTTCAAGAAAATTATATTGAATTGAACTCTGTTGTGTATTACAGAATTATTTTTCCTGATATTTATTTTGCATTGAAGTGGAGCTGGGATTTTATAATTTATATAAGATTAGGAATGTAGAATCTTTATGATTACTTATTAATTCTTTGCCTTTTATTGTTTTCAGTAACTGACTTCTACTGAAATATCCATGGTTGTCAAAAAAGCTTATAAAAACATGTGTTTATATATTTTAATATTTAATTAAATTATGCATGTTTTCATAACAAACACATTTAAGTTGATTATATAACATTAATAAAATGTGATTTATTGTAAGCAGTAGATTATTGCAGAAACTATATAATTTGAAAATTGTTAAAACTGAAACTTAATAGATCCATATGAACAATAAGTTTTCATTTACAAAATAACTGAAACAAGTGTTAACGGGACAGCTAAAATAAAGATGAAGATGAAATTTGTGGATTATTAAACTTTGCTTAATGATTCCTAGATCCTTCTACATGATCATAAGCAGTAACAACAAACTAATAATCCAGAAAATTCAGGTCAGATATTTGCCATGTAATAAGTTAAGATCATTATTAGTCAGGTAAACTGAACTACAATTGTCATTCATTACTTGTGACTTTGAATCTGTCATTGGCTAAACTAGTTTTGTTTTTTTATATATTTGTAAAATAAAGACTTTACACAGCACTCTGTATAAAGATAGCAACATTAACATATTAAATACATACTTGCTAAATAACTTACATAACATAAATGCTCATGACAAGGGTATTACTGACATGAAAGTTGTTACCATTTTTCTTTTGCCACTGCTAAATCCATATGGGAAGATAAATCTTTTCACAATTCTGATCCGGGACCCTCACCCCTTCACTACTAATCTACCCCAGGTTGATTTCGCATCTGACAATTTTGAGTCTTATTCAGCTTCTTTCTCTCACATTGCCCACCTCCAGGCCCTTGCCCAGCTACAAGGAATATCCACATACCCTCTTCTGTGTCTGAAAATGAGACCCTCCCTCACTCATGCTGTCCATTCTTATTTCCACTTCAGGCACAGCAGCCATATGCACGTGTTTTCTCATGTCTGTTCCCCTTCCTTATGCCGTCTTCCCATGCCCGGCTGGCTCACCTCACCGGATCAGGAGACACCAAAGGAATCCCAAAGGATCATTAAAATTCTGACAAAACACAGGTTACCAATGGATCGGAGTCATCCCAGTGTCTTGAATGAATAACTAAAACCAATTTTTTGAAGGACTGTCCTGCTCACTCTATCTACCTTATCTGACCTGCAATTGACCAATTTTTGCCAGAAAAAAAAAAACCTATACTTAAACATGCATAACTGATAATGCAGGGTTTTAAACCTAAAGAGGTGCTGAAGAAAACTCAAGCTTAAATAAAGAAAAATTGAAGCATTCAAAGACTGAATGAGAGAACACAGAACAAAGCTTTATCAGAAGAATGGATTAAGTAGAAGACAGAGTAACAGGGCTCGGGGCTAAAATAGCAAAATTGTTTCCGTCAATGTAAGAAAATAATGACTATAAAAACAAACAAACAAACAAAAAGACACAAAGAGAATATGAAAGAACTCTGGGAGATGATAAAAGAACACACCTACAAATCAAAGACACAGTAGACAGAGAAGATCCCAGGTCAATAATATAGACCAAAACTTCAGTAGGATTTTATATATATATATATATATATATATATATATATATATATATATATATATATGTATGTATGTATATATATAACTTCTCCAAATTAAGAAAAAAAAAATACCCAGTCATACTTTTAAAATGAACACCAAAGAGACCAGATAAGGAAAAAAAATACTATTCATGGCATATTATATCAGACAAAATATCCAAACCAAAGAAAGATAAAGAAAGCAGCAAGAAAGACCCACAAGACAAATATGAAAGGAAACCCTTCAGAAACACTGATCTCTTCTCAAAGGGAAGTTTAAAATAATAATTAAAAAAAGCCTTTAAGGAGGAGTTAAATTATCCCTATTTGCAAACAACATGATAGGATACTTAAGAGATTTGAAAAGTTCTAGTAGTGATGGAAAATTATGACAAAGTGGTAAGATACAAAATCAACAGATAATATTTGTTGACTTTCTATACACCACCATGAGCATGCTGGGAAAGGTATCATGAAAATGCTCACATTCATAACACTTTAATATGTTTTAAATATTTAGAATAGCTCAATTCTCTAAAGAAACGGTTTGAGGAGGACATCAGAAAATGAAAATACTCCCATGGTCTTGAATTGGTAGGATTGATTAGTATTGTTAAAAATGATCATGCTACCAAATGTAATTTATAGATTCAATGCAAACACAATAAAAAAAAAAACCTCATGACATTCTTCAGAGAAATAGAAAAAGAAACTCAAAATTTACTTAGAAGCACAAAAGCATCCTGAGAAAAATGAACAGTATTGGCAAAATTACCTTTCTATGTTAACTTATTTTACAGAGCTATAGAAACAAAAAACAACTTGGTACTAGAAAAAGACATGTAGATCTGTGACAAAAGACAGAAGACTCAAAAATAAAGTAAAGATAATTTCAGTCATCTCACATTTGAAAAAGATGCCAAAAATACACACTGGATGAAAGACAGCATATTCAAGAAATGGTTCTGAGACTACCTCAAGTCAACATATAGATACATAAAGGTATTTTCCTATCTATCACTGGGCCCAAAAATATACTCCAACTAGATTTATAATGCTTAACTCTATTCTAAAAACTTACATTTAATAATATAGTATAATATAATATTATAATATAATATAAAATATACTCTCATCTCTCATTAAATATTTCTTTTTATTGCAAGTGGAGGCTGCTACAAAGATAAAACCTGTCTAAATGCAAAAAATTAACTGGTCCCGAGTGCTTACTCCTAGTGTGTACCTCAACAATGCAAACTCCACACTTACGTATTCAAGTGACATCACAGAAGAGGTGGAGATAAAAAAGGGAGGTTGCAAGAATCAGAATACCAGGATGCAGCTGTTACATAATGTTTTCTAGACATGACAGAAATGATGTACACAAACTCAACAATTTGTTTGCTTACTTAAGGCCTGCAAAATGAAATAACCAGTTGACATGGATATATGGATAACAGTAATGCAGAAGAATAGGGAAAGAGGCCCTTGAAGAGTTGGAGTTGGGGAAGGTAGGGTAGAAATGTTGTGAATAGAGTATTCATGTATGAAAATATTTAAACTCAAAAATTTAAAAACACTTCATAGCAAATTTTAGAACTTATTATTATAAATTATTTTTAATGGCTTCATTTATTTTTAGATCTTTGTTCAGTCACTGATATAATGATGATTATGTAGGCAAAGAAATTGAGGAATACAGGGACCATTTTAAAGGGAAATGTTAAAATTTCTCCAGACTATAAACAGGAAAATAAGACAACAAAAAAAAAGGGGGGGGGGAGAAGGTTTAATGCATCTTATAAATCATTGCACTCAAATTCTCCATTTTATGTTCCAGCTAACCAAGTACTGTAGATGACTAGTACCCCCAGGATAGGATAGGCATGTGTCATTAACATGAATCCTCTGAGGTGGAAACAGAACTTTCTAGAAACATGTTTGAGATCACTTTAGCAGATGCCTTCTGAAGGCCAACAATAAATGTGTCAATGAGTTATCAAAACTGGCATCATGTTTTACATATATATAGTTATTTTACTTTTATAGCAATTGCCTATAAACTTCTATTAATATTTATTTATGTATTTAGCTTAATAAAATAAGTATGCCATTTCTCATTTAAATGAATTAATGTGTATGAAATTTGCATTAGAACATATTCTAATAATATTCAGCCAATCCTCATTTGTAGTAAAATCTCCTTGACCCAATATTGAAATGTATTACATATTTATTTTGTTTAACTTCTTAACTTCCTTCATAAATTGTCTTGGGAAAGTATTATTTTTTTAATTTGTGTTTATTTAACTTCCTGTCTTCTATTATTTTTAGCTATCTTTTAAGCTTCTTATGTAAATTGGACTTTAATAGTAAAGTTAATTGCTTTAATAAAATATTTTGAATAAAATAATCCAGAATGTGAGACTAAGACAATATATTTTATAAAAGAGAACAAAAATAAATGGAGAATTGACTTTTACTAATCTGTTTCACAGCACTGTTATTGGCTCCTAATATACTTCATTTAAAACTTTTGTTTAATAAAATACTTGCTTCCTTAGAATATATTCTTATTATCCTTTCTCTTTTCCTAAACCCTCCTAGATCTTCCCCATCTTCCTATTCAACCGACTTCATTCCCTTTCTTTTCTCTCTTTAAAATACATGCAAACAAATCAAAGAATAACAAAAAAATAAACAAAGCAAAAACACACACAGGAAAAAATACCCCTCCCTCTAGCTCCCTCCCACCTCCCCTCCCAATCCCGCCCTCCCTTCCTCTTCTCCACCCATGTCCCTCCCCAAGTTCACTGATAGGGGAGGTCTTCCTCTCCTTCCTTCTGACCCTAGCTTATCAGGTCTCATCAGGAGTGGCTGCATTGTCTTCCTCTGTGGCCTGGTGAGGCAGCTCCCACCTCAGGGTGAGGTGATCAAAGAGCAGGCCAATCAGATAACTGTTTTGTTTTGGTTTTTTTTTCCATTTTATATTCTAGAATATAAAAGAGAAGAAAAACAAATGGAGATTTGACTTTTACTAATCTGTTTCACAGCACTGTTACTGATTCCTAATATACTTCATTTAAAACTTTTGTTTCATAAAATACTTGCTTCCTTACAATATATTCTTATTATGTTTTCTAAACTTTTGGACAAAACTCCAATCTAAATTTTAGTATTGTGTAGGAAAAACTTTTACAACTTGTGTTAAGTGATATAGCATATATTTCTATTTGTATTGTGAATTCAGTCCATATCCTAATATTTAAATACACATCAATTTTACTATATGTAAAAATAACTTTATTTTTCTTATGTTGGAAATCAAAGCCAGGGCCTTGTACAATTTAGACAAGCATCCTCTGCAGCTTAACAGCATTCCTTGCTAGTAACTATGCTTTTTGATGAGGCTATCAAAGAAAATCAGAGTAAACATGAAAGGTAACATTAACTTAGAGCCTTTGCTGCTCGTCTGTTCATGTTATATTAAATCTAGCCCAGATGAGTGAATGATCATTGTAAATGTTTTGTGGTGTGTGTGTGTGTGCTGAGAGCTTCTCACATACTGTAGTGCTCAGAAATAACCCATAGACTTGTCTTCTTGAAGGGAGGATTTCTCCCAACATAGAAGGATGAAGCCCACTGGCTGGAAAGCCACAAACTGACAGGCAGAAAGTAAATTGTAATTCCTCAGACAAGCATACCTCCTAGTCATTTAAAGGCATTTAGAGGCTGACTGGCCATGGCTGTGTCAATCATAATCCAAAATGACACTTAGTAATTCTTAAGGATTCAGTGGAATAAAATCTTAAGAGATTGTACAAGAACACAGAAAAAAAATGTAACTGTGCAAAACTCACACAAATACATATTTCAAACATTTTTTTTAATACTGGATTACTTTTCACAGCTTCTTAGATCTAATTGAATGGAAAATAAAATTGTCAATGGCCATGTGTAACAAAAGCTTAACAGGAGTCTAGGGAATGTGAACTGGCTTTTTTAGTGGTCCTATCTACATTCCCTCATGACAACTGTGGATGGAATTCATCTTTTTCTATGAATGGGATCAAGAATTGGATCTTTAGGTGTTTGGTATGGGTCTGGCTAGTTCAACCCCCTCTGCTGGTCTCTGCTCAGTCACTCAATTGGGTAGGCTTCACTTGTGTAAATGCTGGACAGCGTTTTCACAACACAGTGAAAAGTAGCCGTATTGCTTGGTTTTTGAATATTTAATATTGAACTATATAAAATATAAAGATGCAGAGATCTTTAACCCAGAGCATTGCTGAAAACATATGGATACGCTCATACACACTCCACATCCATTCCCACAAACACTCACTGAATTCTTTGTATCTGGAGAGGAGATTAAAGCAATTGTTCTTTCATCATGAACACTCATGAATATGATAGAAATTTATTATGAGAGACATTTGAATCACATTCAGATAAGCAGGAGTGAGTATTTTAGCTGGTGAATAGGCAAAGAAAACACCCCAGGACTTACACATCAATTGTATTCATTCTGTATTTTGTGCAAATATATTTTGTAGGGAAAGTAGGGACCATATGATTTTTTATTGTATAAAGATTACAGAACTGTCCTGTTATTTGTTTTCTCCTACTTCCAGTGTTGATCCTCTTTGTTTTTCTAGGTGAGTATTGATCATCTAACCCCTGGCCCTCTTTCTTGTTTATCTTCTTTAGGTGTACAGATTTTAGTATGTTTATCCTATCTTATAGGTCTTCTACCCACTTATAAGTGAGTATATATTGTATGTGTCTTTCTGCTCCTGGGATATCTCACTCAGGATGATTTTTTTCTAGATCTTACCATTTGCCTGCAAAATTCATGATTTCCTTGTTTTTAATTGCTGAGTAGTATTCCACTGTGTACAAGTACCACAATTTCCGTATCCATTCCTCCGCTGATGGACATCTGGGTTGTTTCTAGCTTCTGGCTATTATGAATAAAGCTGCTACAAACAGGACAGGAACCTACTACACACGGTGCCTGAAAGGCTCTGCCTAGCAGTATATCAAAGCAGATTCTGAGACTCATAACCAAACCCTGAGCAGAGTGCAGGGAATCATATGAAAGAAGGGGGAGTTAGTATGACCTAGAGAAGACAGGAGCCCCACAAGGTCCAAATATATCAGGGCACAGGGGTCTTCTATGAGACTGTTTTTCCAACCACGGACCATGAATGGATATAACCTATAACCCCTGCTTGGACATAGCCCATGGTAGCTCAGTATCCAAGTGCATTCCCTCATAAGGGGGACAAGAATTATTCCTGACATGAACTCAATGACTGGCTCATTGAGCTTCTCCTCTCCCCTAAGGGACAAGCAGCCTTACTAGGCCACAGATAAGGACATTGCAGCCAGTTCTGAAGATACCTGATAAGCTAGGGTCAGATGGAAGGAGAGGAGGACCTCCCTTATCAGTGGACTTGGAAGGGAGCAGGGAGGAGATGAGGGAGGGAGGGGAGAATTGGGAAGGAAAGAGGGAGGGGGTTATGGCTGGGATACAAATGAATGACCTGTGATTAAAAGAAGAAAGAAAAAAAGAAAGAAAGAAAAAAACAAAACAAACAAACAAACAAAAAAAGATTACAGAACTTTCTGAATAACACAAAAATAAAGGATTTTATGACAGCGGTGGTAAACATGACAGTTATAATAAATATAGATTAATAATTACTTTCTCATATTCATCTAAGAGTCTTGATTTAACTATGAGACTCATTACTAAATTTTTAGAGAGACCTGGGAGAAAGTCTTTATGATATTCCTTTTCTACTATATAAGGAATACACATAGGAACAGTTTCTCTTATTTTGATTATCTTATCTACTATTCTGATTTCTATAATAGAATGTTGTCAAACAAAAGGACAATTTTATTACAAGAGAGTTCAGGATTTTAGCTTAAAAGGGCGAATAAAGTATTTATAAATACATATAATTTATATATTGTCCGTATAAACATTTTAGGTTTGAAAACATCTCCAACACTTTAAACGTGAAACAGAAACTTGGACATCTATAAACCAGACTTTAGCATCCATAACTGCACTTCACATTCAACACAAGTTTGTGTGGGGTCGTACTCTGCTTCGTCCATCACTGTGCCATACTTCACAAACCCCATGGGAATATCTCCTTTCCAGCACATGCAAAATTGATATCTTCTGCTAGTGCTGTGATATTTGAATTCAAACAAATGATTAATATTGATTAATTGTAAACTGTTTTCAATAGAATTACAGTTGAGCTAATGTATGAAATTTCAGGGATGGGGGTATTGCCATATTTAGCTTGTATAAATTTGTATACACACAGGCTTGAGGGCTGTATCTGGGTCAATCAAGAGTTATCTAAGCTTATGACAGGCTCTCCTTGATCATAAGCCTTTTAGCACACTGAGACCCCTCAAGTTAATGTGAAGGGACACAGGAAAATATTGTCCAGTTGCGAATGCCTCAAGCCCAGTAAGAGCATGAGCACACATACCACAGTGAGCAGGTACGCAGGTTCTGAGGTTTTCTGACGCAGAGCATCCCACTGTGAAGAGCCCATCTTGTAAATTAAGAGCGATGTGTCTTTTCCTAGGTTCATAGTAATTCAATTCTAAAGCTGCCTTCTATTCAAGTTTTTTTTTTTTTTTTGTAGTTCTTCATAGCTTATCACTGCCTTAATTTATAGTCAGCCAGTAGGATTTTCTAGTTGAAATGTCAGGTTTATAATTAAGATTCCCATGAGATAAAGTTTATCTTGCCTCAAGATAAGGGTAACTTTTCAAATATTTAAAATCATTAATATTCCAATTAGATAAATCCTCATTGAACCTTTCGCATTATAATTTAATTTTGTACTGTTTCTTTTCCCTTTTGACCTTTCTAATAAAATAATAACCCACTTTGAACAGTGAACTTTAAGATTGTAAAACAAAACTTTTAAAATTGGATGATTTATTTAGATAAGAGTATATATTTTGACCTGGTAACCTTTAAATTTTTATGGATATATTTATTATAGCAGTCAAGCTACTGAGGCATGCAGTGATCTCTTCCATTTGAGATGTTTTTGGAATTCAGTAGTCTTTAATTTCGGGTTATTCCTGATGGCATCATTCGAGTGTGAACAGTTCAGTACAGTCTTCTCTTTTTGGAAGAGCCTTGTTTCAGCACAGTGTTTCCTCTGTAAGGAGGCTAGTTTAATTTTTTTCAGTTATAATGAGTTAATTCTGAAATTTGCTTGAGAAAGACCAATGGCAACATTTTGGACCAAATCTGAAGCAAGCTTTATTAAATGTCAAATAATAACTAAGAGATAGTCTTTGGTCAATACCACTTCTTGGAATTTTCTAGCTGAGAATGGCCTCCAGCCACATATTTCAGGGACTTATAAGGACAAACCTATAAGTCACCATATTTCCTCATGAAACTTTGTTATTTTCGGAGAACTAGAACTTTGAGAATCCTGGGAGTTACCTGGTCTCTGGGCAGTTGGGGCTTACAGCTTAATTTTTGCATATTACAAATATAATCCCTCTGAACTAACATATTTTAATGACATTTGAGATTATGCTAATACCTAAATGCACACATTTGAAATTCAAGATAGCATATATAAACAATAAAACTTCACTTCTGATTACTAATAATACTGACCATTGTGATTATTTCTCTAATACAAGTTAATTAATCTATTGGTAGCAGAAATTTGTTTTATTGTCTTCATATTTTCTTTTTTTCATAGTCAAGAAATAATGACCTAAATTAAATATAGGAAGTTCCAGAAAATATTTAAAATTTCTCAAATGTAAAACGTAATGACTCCTTCTTGACTAAAATATCATGAACATAAAGTTTTAAACTGTCAGATAATGACTAAAGTAGAGCATTTGAAAATTGTTACTTTTAATCTCAGAATAACAAAAAATTCATTTATTTGGTATTTTCATAACTTCTCTACTCTTGGCAGTTAAGGTAAAACTAAATTACAGATTACTTATGTAGCACCTCTGGAAAATAGTGTCAGTCTTCATAGGAGTCCGTGTGCCCTTTGTTTTCTTAGCCATTTTTAGAAGCTTCTGTGTTTGGGGTAAGCAAGCATAGGACCCTGGATTATACTTCATTTTTAAGGAGACTGAATAGATAATTGAATATCTTTAGTTCATCAGTATAACACATAGTTTCACTTACTTCTCCTGGCGTTTACCCAGCAGAGTCCTGGCCAGGATTTAGGGACTGGGCCTACTTATTAGATGTCTTCCTAACAGACTGCAAATTTGCCTGTATCCCAAGTACAAAGACAGCTAGAGCACCCTGTCAGGTGTTAGAGAGCAGAGAGGAAAACAAGACAGGCTCCAGGCTTCAAGATACAACACTTCTCACCTAATTGTGAATCAGGCCAACAACTGCAATCCTTCCCTGGGAAGGATTCACTGAAGAAGACAAACATTCCTTGGAAGTGAAGAGCATGATTAGAAGACAAGCACAGAGAGACACTTTTCCTCAGAAGAAATGGGGTGCAGAAGTCATTTGTTGCATCACTAATGTTAATTATTTTTGTCCTAATAAATCCTGTACTTAGCATATTCAAGGGTCAAATGCTTATATTCAAATTTGATATGAACCAACATCCTCCTGAGTGGATACCATGTTCATAGCTACTTTGGGCTTATTTTCTCAACTGTGAGAAAGGATCTGTGAGCCCGGGGTGCACTTTAGAGAGTAGAGATGAGTGAAATTTTATAAGTGGTAAGTAAACATCCAGTAGAAGCAAACATCCAGAATAATTTTGACAAACAGTAAATGTGAATAAATATTAGCAATTAGCATCAGTTCATGACTGTGGCGTTTTCAGAAAACATTTCGGTGTTAAATAAGTCATTCTAAGACTAGAGTTCTGGGCCATGAGAAAGTCTCTACAGGTAAATTTGGAAGAATGTGTGTGGTGAGAGAACTTGGGAAAATTCCTGAATGTGAGAACCTTCTCTTCACATTTCAGGAGAGACTATTCCTTGGAGCTAGCTTCAGCCAAAAAAGGCAGTGGTAAGGAGTTTGCCCTTTGGAGAGGTTTACATTCTTCCCACTTCACAGAACAGGCTTTCTGCTGTTGTTCTAACAGAGATTTGTGATAGAGGCAGCTTCCCTCATGTGGTATACACAGGCAAATAAAAATCTGTTTCTTTTTTACAATTTAGAGCATATTTTGCAGGGTAGTTAGAAGGGGAGGAGGTCCTCCCCTACCAAGGGACAAGGGAAAGGGCATAGAAAGGCTGCAGCGGGGATACAAAGTGAATAAATTGTAATAAATAGATACATAAATAAAATTAAATTTAAAAAGTAAGATACAGCAAAATTTCATTCTAAAAGAGAGTAATTTTACAAATGTTACATCCAACCTAAATAATAAAAATTGCAAGGAAATGCATAACAAGCACATTACCCTACTTATCTCTCTGTTCAAATCTACTTCTTTGCCTACTTTCCTCTTTTTTCCCTTTTTTCTCTTCTATTAATTGATTTAAACATTTTAGCAGGTATTTATTCAAGAATTTCTAAAATTTATTTATTTTTTATTAATTATAATTTATTCACTTTGTATCTCAGCGACCACCTCCTCCCTCATTCCCTCCCAATCTCACCCTTCCTTCCTCTTCTCCTCTCATGCCTCTCCCACAGTCCATCTGACCCTAGCCTATCATGTTTCATCAAGACTGGTTGCCTTGTCTTCCTCTGTGGCCTGGTAAGGGTGTTCCACCCTCAGGGGGAGGTGATCAAATAGCCAGCCATTGAGTTCATGTCAGAGACAGTCCCTGTTCCTTTTACTAGAGAACCTTCTTGGAGACTAAACTGCCATGGGCTACTTCTGTGCAGGAGTTTTAGGTCCTCTTCAGGCATGGTCCTTGGTTGGGGTATCAGTCTCTTCAAGGACCCCTGGGCCCAGATTTTTTGGTTCTATTGCTCTCTTTGTGGAGCTCCTGTCTCCTTCAGGTCTTTCTATCTCCCCCTTCTTTCATAAGATTCCTGCACTATGCCCAAAGTTTGGTTATTAGTCTCAGGATATACTTCAATAACCTGCTGGATAAAGTCTTTCAGAGGCACTCTGTGGTAAGCTCCTGTCCTGTTCCCTGTTTTCTCCCACTTTAAATTGCCATTCTGTTTGCCTTTCTGTATGAGGATTGATCAGAACAAAATGACAGCCTACAGACTGGGAAAGGATCGTCATCAATCCTATATCTGACAGAGGGCTAGTATACAAAATATATAGAGAATTCAAGAAGTTAAAAAGCAACAAATTAAATAATCCAGTTAAATATGGGGTACAGAGCTAAACAGAGAATTTTCAACATAGGAATATAGAATGGCAGAGAAATACTTAAAGAAATGCTCAACATCCTTAGCCATCAGGGAAATGCAAATCAAAACAACTTTGAGATTTCACCTTACACCCATGAGAATGGCCAAGATCAAAAACTGAAGGGACAGCACATGCTGGAGAGGTTGTGGAGAAAGGGGAACCCTCCTCCACTGCTGGTGGGAATGTAAACTTGTATAACCACTTAGGATATCAATCTGGTGCTTTCTGAGCCATTTATTCCAGAATTTATATTGACGTTCTCCTCTCAATGTCAGCATACAACAGGAGTCAAGCACATAGTCTCTTCTGTTTTTGCATGCCCTTCCCTCATTCCTTGATTCACATGAATATCCATATCTATATTTATACATTTATCTATATCCCTTTAGTCAGATTCATTCTTTATACCCTAAAATTAAGGTTCAGGTTAATATTCAGTTAATATTCAGATATAGTACTAGGAGGTAGAATCATACAGAAAGGCATAGCTCTGAATTTATTTGAGTTGGAAGTATCTATATTCATGCACCCAAAAATAAAGGGATGAATTATAGTTAAAAGATTTTTTTCACATTTCTGGAATTGAGAGAGTAAAGGTAACAGACATTGACACTATCCAGGGAGGATTCACTTCTGCCCCCAATCTTTGCCTATATTCTGGGTGTGTCTTCACATGTTAGAAGAGGAAAGATTTTTTTTTTCAGGCTCTTTGCTAACACTATCCCCAAGTGGATAGTGAGCCATAAGATTTAATCCCTCCCCAAAAGCACTCATCACTTCCTCTATATAATGGATATCAGGTTACAGAATACCAACTTGGGTAGAAGGAGATATTTAATTTCATTGTATGAAGACAGGAAGTAACTTGGGGAAAATGGAATCTTCAGTACCAAAGCCACATCTGTCAGGAAGAAATAATGTCACAGTGTCACTCTGTGCACATTCTTTCCTGCTCCTGGCACAACACAAACCCAACAGTTCTAATATTAGACACAAAAGACATGCTCTTTAACTGCATGGTCCTTTAATCTTTCCATATGTTTACTTGTGTTCCCAAGAGTTGATACTTATATAAAGGACTTGTCATTAGACTAAAATAGATTCTGTAGTGACAAATCTACCTACACTTTCCTTCACTCAATCCCTTCAAACTTAGTCTACACTCTTAACGCACTGTATAGGGAAATCAGCAGATTCAGCCAATATGCATGACATCTGTCAGATATCCCTGCATTCTCTGGATGATAGTATCAGGCAGGTGATGTGATTGGTGTAATTTATGTGGGGTAGATAAAAAAATTGTATACACCATTGGTTTCATATGCTCCAAATGCTTATGTTTAAAACTCAGTAAGCCTAGCAACAGAGAGGCAGGGAGTCATTTAAATGAAAGTCATTTAAATTTTTCTTTGAAGGAAGGAAGTCCTGTGGAAAAGGTAAACAATTTTAACAAGAGAATAAAAAGCTACTCTATTTCACAAGAAGCAATCTTGAGGGACCTTTGCTGTCCTGGCATACAAATGATCTGGCTAAAAGTGGAATTCAGCATACAATGGAAGCCAACAAATCATCTGCAAATGAATACAATGACTTCTCAGGGAGCCCGTGTTATAAGGTTGGCTGAGGATATATTCCCATCTCTCTTCATTTACACAAAACTAGTGTTACCAGAGGAAGGCACACATTCCCAAAGATTAGCAACTACAGAGATAGTTACTGAAAATATGCAGAATCATATCACATATGTTAAGCATGGGTTAGTGACCATGTAGAAATAATATTCCAGAGAAAGACCTCTAGTCTTAAACACATTTTCTTTTATTTACTTTAAAAATATTTTTTCTCAATTTATTCATAATATATCACGATTGAAACTCCCTCCCTCACTCCTTTCTGTCCTACTCTCCCAAGGAACTTAGTGACATAATCAACAGTGACATAACTTCAGGGCAGGAAGAACCATCCAGTTGATGCTCAAATTCAAAATATGAAGAATATGCAAAGTCTCCAGGAGTATTTGAATGATTCTTCACTTCATTCATCCAGAATTACCTAAAGTCCCTAATCCCATTTTCCATAACTAAGACATGAAAATAAGTTAGAAAAAAATCTTTAGAGAGCTCTTGAGCTTGACTGCAACCAAAGAGCTCAGCAGTGCTTGTCGAGAACAAAGTGAGATCTCAGGTCTTTATTAGCTTTACAGGTCAAACACTGAACCTGCTGTGTGTGACTAAAAGAATGAGGCAGCTCATTGAGTTGTTCTAAGCATAAATTCTACACTCTCAGCTCAGCCACAGTAGCTCAGCAGATTTGGAGGAAGAAATACGGGTAGCCGCCTTTTCTGTTACCAATACAAATGGCATAATTTACAAATATTTCAAAGTGACAGAAATATATTTAAATTATCTTCACATACATGGTTTGCGAGGGAAGACTTTAGAAGTATTTTACTGTCTTTCTGAATTCTGCAGGTAATGTGTCCAGTATGTTTGTTAAAAATTAATCTTATTAAGGGAAAATAAGATAAAAGACAATGCTTACTGTCTTTGAAAGACCTCCATATCCAACTTTATTTTAGCGTATTGATTAAAAAATAGATGTCCACATTTCAGCCTTGTCCTATGCACTTAGGGACATCAGGTGTAGAAATAAGGTATGAACTACACTCCTATATGATCTTGAGCATTAAAATTTGACTAACTAGCATATCACTAACAGGAAACAGGGGGCTTCTGAAAGACTCTGCCCTGCAGGGTATTGAAGCAAATGATGAGACTCATAGCCAAACTTTGGGCAGAATGCAGGGAATCTTATAAAAGAAGGGAGATATAGAAAGACCTGAAGGTGACAGGAGCTCCACAAGGAGAGCAACAGAATCAAAAAAAATCTGAGCCCAGGGGTCTTTTCTGAGACTGATACTCCAACCAAGGACCATTCCTGGATATAATCTAGAACCTCTGCACAAATGTAGCCATGGTAGCACAGGGTCTAAGTGGGTTTCCTAGTAAGGGGTACAGGGACTGTCTCTGACATAATCTCAGTGGCTGGTTCATTGATCATCTCCCCCTGAGGGGGGAGCAGCCTTACCAAGCCACAGAGGAAGACAATCTCAGCCAGTCCTGATGAGACCTAATAGGCTAGGGTCAGATGGATGGGGAGGAAGACCTCCCCTATCAGTGGACTGGGGGAGGGGCATGAGAAGAGAAGAGGGAGGTAGTGCAGGATTGGGAGGGGATGAAGGAGGGAGATACAGCAGGGATACAAAGTGAATAAATTGTGATATAAAAAGATAAATTAAAAATAAACAAAACAAAAGGTACAGAATGATTTAGACAAACGTAGATTTTATGTTGCAAGTTTAAATTTTGGTGTCAACCTAAGATTGTCAGTTACTATTATTGCTATTCTCCCATATTTTGTACATGGACATTACATTGTTAATGAGCATTTTTCTGCTTCCACTGTGCATCAGTAACTGTTTCTGTGCCAATCATAGCACCATAGCAAATGTTACGATAACCCCAACCCTATGCACTGTATCAAATGTTCCCACATCTCCAACATGATACACAATAGCAAATGGCCCTAGGATCCCACAACAGTATTCAGGATAGCAACTGTTCTTCCCCAACACACTCTACTATCATCAACTGCTTTTCCAAAACTCACATTAATGTCTGAAGCTCTAGGCATTCTCTCCCAGTGTCTTTGTTTTCCTTGCTTCACTAACAGGCCTACTCTGCAAAAGCAATAAATTCATCTGTTTTCTTTTGATTTGTCTCGAGTTCTTGCTCTTCAAGTGTGATTGGGCATACAGTAGTTGTTTTACTGTATAGATGGATAAATGAAGACTGCAATAAGGTATTTGTCATGTTCATCCCAATTATTAAAAACTTTTAAATTGATGGCACTAGAAAAGATCATCTTGAGTGAGGTAACCCAGAAGCAGAAAGACACACAGGGTATATATTCATTCATAAGTAGATATTAGACAGATAATACAGGATAAACATACTAAAATCTAAACACCTAAAGAAACTAAAACAACAAGGAGTACCCCAGCAAAGATGCTTAATTCTCCTTCAGAAGGGCATACAGGATAGACACTGGAAGTAGTAGAAAAGAGAGGACAGGACGGGAGCCTACCACAGGTGTCCTTTGAAAGGTTCCACCAATCAGGGGATCAAAGCAGATGCAGAGACTCACAGCCAAACTTTGGACAGAACACAGGGAGTCTTATGGAAGAAGTGGGAGAGAGAAGGACACAGAGGGGACAGGAGCTCCACAAGTAGACCAACAAAGGCAAAAACTCTGGGCCTGGGGGGAAGGTTCTGCAGAGAATGATGAATCAACCAAGGACCATGCAGGACCTACCGCTCCTGCACAGATGTAGCCCATGGCAACTCAGTCTCCAAGTGGGTTCTCTAGTAAGGGGAGTAGGGGTTGTCTGTGACAATATCTCCCTGGTATGGTGTCCTTACTGCACCATGGAGGAAGAGGATCCAGACAGTCATGATGGGACCTGATGATAGGCTAGGGTCAGACAGTAGGGGAGGAGGACTTCCCCAATCAGTGGACTAGAAGAGAGGGCAGAGGGGTAAGATGGAGGGACGATGGGATGTTGAGGACATGAGGGAGGAAATTTCAACTGGGATACAAGTGAATAATAACAATAATAATAATAACATGTACAAAATACTTCTTAATACATATTTAAACCAGTCCATCTTGTCCAAAAATAGATACCTGGACAGCTTTCTGAATGTCCTCCTTTTGCCTTACATCACATGAGCACAAAGCTAGGTAACTGCTCTAAGTATATAGTACTAATTATGAACATGCAGTTATCATGTGATATTTACCGATTAGCTGTGAGGGGAGGCCTTGCTACACAAAGATATTCATACCAGAAGAAAAGATTCTTGAAAGTATCTTGAGGAATAGAGATATTTCCAAGCTTAAGATTGTATGTAGCTTATACATTAGTGTCTATTGCCTATGACCGATTTTTCTAGGGATAATGACTAGGTTAGTTAAGAAATGGTATTCAATCCAGAGAAGATTTATTATAAACTATCCCTGTGAAGTCCCAAGAGTGCCATTTAACTATTTTCTCTGAGTTGGAACACTTCTTCCTGAAAGAAAGAAACAACTGGTAAGGCTCAGGAAAAATTGAAACACAAAAGGCTTAGGAAGTTCACAAAACTGATAAAGAACAGGAAGCTCCTGAAAATTTACCAGGCAGATCCTCCCGGATGAGAGAAGCTCCTAGGGAGAAGAATCTCCCAAGTTTAAGCAACTGAATTGTGTAGGGAGCTCCGTGGATGAAACATTGTGTGATATCACTCAGCTAACATGACTTTGTTTTTTGGGTTTTGTTGTTGTTGTTGTTGTTGTTTGAGTTGCATGTGCTCCTGTAAGTACCTCTACAATACTGATTAATTTAACACCAAGAAATATTAGTTTATTAAAAATTATTATTGCTATTTTAATGATTTATTATTCTAAGGCTTAAAATATTTAAAAGACCTTGATTTTCTTTATGGTTCTATATGAAAATCTTATGAAATAGAAATAATCTTTTTTAATTCAAAATAGAATGCTGAGTTAGAATTCATTTAAAACAATATTTGTAGGTATAATAAACCAGCAAGAGTATATAACTGGTTGTTATTGAGAAATGTGTGTTAAGGCATTCTATACTGAATATTTAATATATTCAATCTATATTCAAAATGGTTTGTCCAACTGAGTAACTTGAATTTTTAATTAATTTAATTAATTAATTAATTAATTAATTATTAAGATTTATTCACTTGTATTCCTGATATCCCTCATCTCTCCCGGTACCACCCACCCTCCCTGTTCTTCCTTAACCCACTAGTCCACTGATAGGGAAGGACCTCCTCCCCTTCCATCTGACCCTAGCCTATCAGGTCTCATCAGGGCTGGCTGCATTGCCTACCTCTGTGGCCTGGCAAAACTGCATCTGCCCAGGGGGAGGTGACAAAAAAGCCAGCTACTGATTTCATGTCAGAGCCAGTCCCTGCTCCCATTTGGAAACTGGGCAGCCTATGGGTTTCCTCAATGCAGGGGGTCTAAGTCTTCTCCATGCATGGTCCTTGGTTGGAATATCAGTCTCTGCAGGGACCCAGGTTTTTAAGCTCTGACGGTCTCCTTGTGGAATTCCTGTCTCCTTCAGGTCTTTCTATCTCTTCTTCCATAAGGTTTCCTGCACTATGCCCAAAATTTGGCTATGAGTCTCACTATCTCTTTCAATACTTCTGGTCTTTTAGAGGCCCTCTGTGAAAGGCTCCTGTCCTGTTCCTGGTCTTCACCTACTTTCGATGTCTATCCTGTTTCCCTTCTGAGTGAGGCTTCAGCTTCTTCTGTAGTGTCCTACTTGTTTTACTTCTTAAGGACTATATAGTTTAGTATGTTTATCCTATATTATACAGCTGATATCCACTTATAAGTGAGTATATACCATGTGTGTCTTTCTGCTTCTGGGTTACCTCACTCAGAATGATCTATTCTAGTTCCCACTATTTGCTGCAAATTTCATAATTTCCTTGTTTTTAGTTGCTGAGTAGAATTCCATGTTGTAAATGTACCACAATTTTTATATCCATTCCTCAGTTGAGGGGCATATGGGTTGTGTCCAAATTCTGGCTATTACAAATAAAGCTGCTATGAACATGGTTAAGTAAATGTCCTTGCTGTGTAGTTTAGCATTTTTAGGATATATGCCCAGGAGTGGTATAGCTGGATCTTGTGGTAGCACTATTCCTAATTTTCTGAGAAAGCACCAGATTAATTTCCAGAGTGGTTGTACAAGTTTACATTCCTACCAGCAATGGAGAAGGGTTTCCCCCTTTCTCCATAGCCTTTCCAGAATGCATCATCCGTTGAGTTTTTGAACTTAACCATTCTGTTAGCTGTGAGGTAGAATCTCAGGGTCATTTTGATTAGCATTTCAGAGATGACCAAAGATGTTGAGCACTTCTTTAAGTGTTTCTTTGTCATTCTTTATTCCTTTGTTGAGACTTTTCTGTTTAGCTCTGTACCATATATTTAACTGGATTACATGATTTGTTAGTCTTTAACTTCTTGAATTCTTTATATATTCTGGATATAAGCCTTCTGTCAAATGTAAGGTTGGTGAAGATCTTTTTCCAGTCTCTAGGCAATTGTTTTGTTCTGAGGTCAGTGTCCTTTTCTTTACAGAAGCTTTTCAGTTTCATGAGGTCCCATTTCTTGTTTGTTGATCTTAGAGCCTTGCTGTTGGTATTATATATATTGAATTCAATTCCCATCAAAATATCAACACAATTTTTACAGACCTTGAAAGAACAATCTCAATTTCATATGGAAAAACAAAAAACCCAGAATAGCTAAAACAATACTGTAAAATAAAAGATCTTCTGGGTTTTCTCCATCCTTGATCTCAAGCTGTACTATAGAGCAACAGTAATAAAAACTTCATGGTACTGGCATAGAAAGAGACTGCTGGAATAATGGAATCAAATTGAAGACCCAGAAATAAACTCACACACCAACAGATACAGAAAGAAACCAAAATCATACAATGGAAAAATATAGCATCTTCAACCAATTGTGCTAGTCTAACTGGATGTCTACATATAGAAAAATGCAAATAGACCCATATTTATCACCCTGCACAAAAGTAAAGTCCAAGTGGATCAAAGACCTCAACATAAAAGCAGACACACTAAATCTGTTAGAAAAATAGTGGGGAAGAGCCTTGACCTCATTGGCACAGGAGACAATTATTGAACAGAACACTAACAGTAATTTCATGATTTATTGAGTAAAATTTCTTAGAGTTACAGAATCAAATTAGTTGTTTTTAAGTTAATATAAAATGTTAATGAAAGTTATAAACAATGATGTGTAGATATAGACAAAAAAAGAAATTTAATGAAAAGTAGGATTAAAAAATGAGTTAAATTATTTCAAAACTCAAAGACAGAAAACAGAAATTGATAAGAATGTTAGTGGAGATGTCCCTATACAATAAACCTAATTAGACTTAAATTTGGTAATGTTAAAATTGAAACTATGCTTTCATTTTGATGGCTCACCATGCTTGAAAGACAAAACCTTCCTCCCTCAAACCTTGTTAAATATATAGTCCATGTCTGTGTAATCACATGACGTCTGATACAAAGCAAACAAAACAGATAAGGTGGACATCGTATAAACCACTGTGGGCTCCTAAGGACTAGGAGTAATAATCAAGAAAAATTTATTTTCTTAAAATCGTAAAATCCTGAGTATTTATACATGTAAACGTCTACCTTACCGTGATTACCACATAACTGTCCTTTTCACTCTTAAAATACCATGGACTAGTAAAATCTTAAATAACAGCACTAAAAATTAGGATGTCAACCAACCTTCTAACATCATTGCACAAAATAAATGCTTATAACAATAGAAAAGAAATATAAATATTAAAATTG
This sequence comes from Psammomys obesus, assembly GCF_907164565.1. Classification (NCBI taxonomy): domain Eukaryota; kingdom Metazoa; phylum Chordata; class Mammalia; order Rodentia; family Muridae; genus Psammomys; species Psammomys obesus. Next base: position 3,432,227 of record NW_026592118.1, on the reverse strand, counting down.
TCTCAGGAAAGTTTTTTCACAAATTATATTCTTTTGTTTCAAAAGTTATTAAACTTTAACAGAATCTTCAAATCATCATTTTGAGGAACATTTTTTTATCAGAAGAGTGACTGCTACATGGAAGAAGTAAATTATTCTGTTCCAGAAAAAAAAAAAAAAAAAAAAGAGGAAATATTTGAATCACCAATTACTCTGAAGAGAGATAAATAGCATGTTTAAGGGCAGGAAAAGTCCTGAGAGAGATTAGATTGTGAAGACTGATAGGGAGGGAGTCAATGACAAGAAACACTAGGTCACTGATGGGAAGTACTTGAGAATCTGCTATGGAAAGTAAAATGAGAGAAAACAAAACAAAACAAAAAATCTCTTGTGTGATATCAGCAGGGAGCTGGCACTGTAATATCCTAATAGCATTAAAAGAAGTGAGACTTTTCAACGCTTTCCTCTGTATCTTAAGATATTTTCTCATAAAGCTTAAGAAAACAGAAGCCAGTAAAATGAATGTACAGTAAAAGTGGTAAAATAACCTGGTGCTGCTCATGAGTCCTGAGTGGAAACAGACACCCTGGGCTATGAACACACCAACCAATAACGCTGCCCACATTATCGACACATCATCCAACGCTGTTTGCTCCTGTTACAGCCACAGCAACACAGTTCTCCTAGAGGAGAATCCAATGCTGTCCCTATCATATACACAACATCCATTGTTGTCCATACAGTAGTCACAAACCTGAGGCTGTTCTGCGCTATAGACACACCATCCAGTACTGTCCAGTGCTACAGACATAGCATCCACTCTTGGTCTATGTTATGAATACGGCAGAAGATTATAACCAGCATTCTCTGACTATCAGGAGAAGGAGCCATTCTGGAGAGTTTCCTAAATGTAAGATTTCATTTTCGCATACTATGTTAACAAAACTAAACCTGAACAGAGCTCTTACATATTTATATGTAGAAATAAATTTATCTCAAAACTTTAAAATAAGTTTTCAGTAGGAGAGCATAATATCAAATTAGATACACCCTAAATATCTAACAATAAAACAACATTTGATACAACTGTTCTTTGTGGAAATTAGTTTATATAGCTTACCATTTTTTAATAATTTTTTTATTTTTCAATAATTATTAATAATAATAATAAAATGTTAGTGTAATAAAATACATAAATAATACAGTGTTATTTTAGTAACATACATGTGTTCAGACATTATTATAAACACAATATATACATATATGTAGCTACTGTTATAGACAAGAATGCCTTAATACACACACACACACACACACACACACACACACACACACACACACTGACTAAGTGGCTGGGTAGAAAGTGACAGAGCCTCATTAGCTACTGTATTATTGCGAATATTATTATTATTAGCTACTTATTGTGGATTGTAGGTCTTTAAAAATATCTAAAATTATTATGAGATTTTTAGTTTCCTTAATGATTACACATAACCTTAATAACATGAAAATTTATAATATGTTGTTTCTAATACATTCTACAAATATAAATCTACTGACATGTACATAATTAATATTCTTTGTCTAGAAAACATGGTAATACAAATTATCTCAAGATTTAACCACTGCATCATATCTGTAATCAAACTGCTTCTAATTTTCATGAATTCCTGCCTAAGAGAAAGCTACTTTGTTATAGTGTTGGAGAGAAAGGAGAATGAATTGCATACTTGAAGAACAAATGAGCTATTGGTCCTCATCATTGCTGAACAAAAACCTCTCTTTCCTTTGTTATCCCAATGCAAAAAATGGTTCACAATATGAGTGAAGCACTCCCACGTGACGAAATATAAAAACAGTCAACACTCTTAAACATGTCAACCTTATAAAATGTGTTTGGAAGAGATTGAAGAAATGAGAAAGACCTTGGTGGAATTATCTGATGCCTAGGCAGAGAGAACAGCATTGCTCTTCAGATGTAACTTTGAGGTAAAAACACTACATAAGTTATGAAGGAGCTAAGAGAGAAAGTTCTTCTCAAAAAAAGCATATTCATATTTTTCAGAAATACCATGGCAGTAAATACACATATGTACAACTGATCTTACATCTTCTTCACTAAAATATCAGGACTGGTACCAAATATCATTCTGGTACACGGCACATAGAACAGAAGGGAATATTTGGTACATTGAGGAGGTGGAATGTGGGTGCTGGATCTTAGATACAGTCCTCTCATCTCAATAATTAACAAATACTGACACAAAGAAATGATCACAACAAATGACTAAAGGGCATTTGGCATTTGGCATTTGGCTACACTGACTCATTCACCTATAAAGGAAAGAAATTTAGTACCTACAGGTCTGTGCTCAGCTTGCTCATGAATGTTGTATCTTTTTGTTTTTTTGGTAATTACAATGACATCATTACACATGCTACATACTCCAGAACTCCATATGAACTATGAAATTGTAGGCTTGTATCAAGCAATCTGTCTTACTAAAACAGCAGAATAATTTAGCTCATGCAACCTGTGCAAGAGGCAACCAAGCCTTATCCAACTCTGCACATAAGATTCTCATTTTACCTCTAGGAACAGAGCAGAAACAACCCTCAGAATAAATAAAATATTCAAGCTAAGAGATAACACGCCTCAATAAACTCACATTTATGTAACATACTTTTATGTATTTAAGGAGGAATTGAATGAGGAAAGTACGTCCCATTTTACTCACTGTTTTTCCTACTTAGAAACCTACTGCAACTCCAGGTGCATTCTCCTTCAGTTCTTCAGGCTATTACTAATTTTACAGAGACCGCTAGTCTCTGTCTTTTTACATATGTGAGTTAATTGTTATATATTAATTGTTTTCTATATATTATTTTCTGTACCACCACAGGTAAAATTTTGAACCTTGGGCATGCTAAGGAAGTGCTGTATTATTGATCTCCTCCCTGGCCTTTGAATTACTCTCCTTGTTAAATACTAATATGAGTGTAGAAAATGTGTATTTAAAAGTTTATAATCCAAAGGTCTAGATAATTAAATAATTGCCTAATCAAGAATAACTGAAGAGTCCATGACTTTTTTTGAGAATTTTATGTAAAATTATCTGTACATGTTTATATTTATTATAGGTTTTTTTTTAACTGCAACTATTATTTTAAGCACTTTATGGTATTTTGTTAGGTTTACAAGTGAACCAACATGAAATCTTGGTTTATTCAATAAAATCAGATACTCATTCTTCACACTTCTCATCATCTCACACTGGATGCACTGGGGGATAAAGAGTGACCTCTTCCTAATAATGTGGGAGTGACCAGAGAAAATATTTAGGACTTGAAGTCCATGTTGACTGGTCTGCATCATAAGAAAACAGGGGTAAGTCAGTGGTTTTTTTTTTTTTTTTTTTTTTTTTTTTTTTCCTTTCTACATTTGTGGTATAAAGGCTTGAAATAGGGGTAGCAGGTGAAAACAAGTGCTGTTAGGTGCCCCTTTTCATTTCTGATTTTGTTAATATAGACACTCTCCTTCTGTCTTTTAATTAGTTTGGCTAAGGATTTGTCTATCTTGTTGATTTTCTCAAAGAACCTGCTCCTGGTTTCACTGATCTTTGTACCATTCAAACCATCAGAGAAAGCCAACTTAATGATCCAAATTGATTTATTTTAACCCAGTAAAATTAGGGTTTATAAAATCCTTAGCCAAACTAATTAAACGATAGAAGAAGAGTATCCATATTAACAAAATCAGAAATGAAAAGGGTTACATAAAAATAGACAATGAGGAAAGTGAAAATTCATTAGGTCTTTCTTCAAAAGCAAGTATTCTCAAAACTAAAAAATCTAAAGAAATGGAAGATGTTCTGGACAGATTTCACTAACTAAAGATAATTCGAGATCAGGTTGAAGTCAAGTTTCAACACTTCTATAACACCTAAGAAATAGAAGAAGTCATCAAAAGTCTCTCAAACAAACAAACAACAACAACAAAAACCCTGGTCCACATGGTTTTAGCACAGAATTTTACCAGATATTCAAAGAAGAGCTAATACCAATACTCCTCAAACTATTCCATGAATTGGAAACTGAAGGAATATTTCCAAACTCATTCTATGAAGCCACACAGACCCTGATAACCTGAACCACACAAAGATTCAACTAAAACAGAGAATTTCAGATCAGTTTCACTCATGGACATCATTACAAAAATACTCAGTATCACAAATAAAGCTGCTACAAACATGGTTGAGCAAATGTCTTTATTGTGTACTTGAGCCTCTTTTGGATATATGCCTAGGAGTATAAGGCTGGATCTTGAGGAAGCACTATTCCTAGTTGTCTGAGAAAGTGCCAGATTGCTTTCCAGAGTGGTTGTACAAGTTTACATTCCCACCAGCAGTGGAGGAGGGTTTCCCTTTCTCCACAGCCTCTCCAGCATGTGTTGTCACTTGAGTTTTTCATCTTGGCCATTTTGATGGGTGTAAGGTGAAATCTCAGGGTTGTTTTGATTTGCATTTCCCTAATGGCTAATGAGGTTGAGTATTTCTTTAAGTGTTTCACTGATTCCTCTACAGAGAATTCTCTGTTTAGCTCTGTTCCCCATTTTTTAATTGGATTACTTGGTTTGCTGCTTTTCAGCTTGTTTAGTTCTTTATATATATTGGATATGAGTCCTCTGTCAGATAAAGGGTTGGTGAAGATTCTTTCCCAATCTGTAGACAGTTGTTTTGTTTTGATGACAGTGTCCTTTGCTTTACAGAAGCTTTTCAGTTTCATTAGGTCCCATTTATTGATTGTTGCTCTTAGAGCCTGTGCTGTTGGTGTTCTGTTCAGGAAGTTGTCTCCTGTGCCAATGAGTTCTAGGGTATTCCCCACTTTTTCTTCTAAACGATTTAATGTGTCTGGTTTTATGTTGAGGTTTTTGATCCCCTTGGACTTTAGTTTTGTGCAGGGTGATAAGTATGGATCTATTTGCATTTTTCTACATGTAGATATCCAGTTAGAACAGCACCATTTGTTGAAAATGTTATCTTTTTTCCATTGTATGGTTTTGGCATCTTTGTCAAAGATCAGGTATCCATAAGATGCCTCTCAAGTGAAGAATGGATGCAGAAATTGTGGTACATCTACACAATGGAATATTACTCAGCAATGAAAAATAAGGAAATCATGAAATTTGCAGGTAAATAGTAGGACCTGGAAAGGAACCTCCTGAGTGAGCTGTCCCAGAAGCAGAAAGACACAGACATTATATATTCACTCATATAGACATGCAATACAGGTTAAACCTACTAAAATCTGTACATCTAAATAAACTACTCAAGAGAGAGGACCCTGACTAAAATGCTCACTCCCCATCCTGAAAGGCAAAGAGGAAGGACATCAGAAGAAGAAGAAAACAGGAAACAAGCTAGGAACCTGCCACAGAGGGCCTCTGAAAGGCTCTGCCCTGCAGACTATCAAAGCAGATGCTGAGACTTATGGCTAACTTTTGGGCAGTGTGCATGGAATCTTATGTAAGAAGTGGGAAATAGTAAGATTTCCCTCTTGTGGAGAGGACAGGAACTCCACAAGGAGAGCAACAGAATCATAAAATTTGAACACAGGGGTCTTCCCAGAGACTCATACTCCAACCAAGTACCATGCATGGAAATAACCTAGAATCCCTGCACAGATGTAGCCCATGGCAGTTTCATGTCCAAGTGTGTTCCATAGTAATGGGAAGAGGGACTGCCTCTGATGTAATCTGATTGGCCTGCTCTTTGATCACCTATCAGGGGTAGCAGCCTTACCAGGCCACAGAAGATGACAATGCAGCCACTCTTGATGAGATCTAATAGACTAAGATCAGAAGGAAGGAAAGGAGGACCTCCCCTATCAGTGGACTTGGGGAGGGGCATGCGTGAAGAAGGGGGGAGGGAGGGTGGGATCAGGAGTGGGGGAGGGAGGGACTTATGAGGGATACAAAGTGAATAAAGTGTTATTAATAAAAAAAGAGGAAAAAATACTCAATATCGCAAACTGAACCCAAGAACACATCAAATACATCTTCCACCATAATCAAATAGGCTTCATCCTAGAGATATAGGGATGGTTCAACATATGAAAATCCATCAACCTAATCCGCCATATAGACAATTTTTTTAGAAATCGCTTGATCATCTCATTAGATGAAGAAAATGCCTTTGACAAAATCCAACAGATCTTCATGATGAAAGTCTTCAAGAGATCAGGGACACAAGGCTCCTACCTAAACATAAAAAAGGCGGTATACAGCAAGCTGATTACCAACATTAAATTAAATGGATAGAAATCCAAAGCAGTTCAGCTAAAATCAGGGATAAGGCAAGGCTGTCCAAGGCTGTCCGCTGTCTCCATAGCTCTTCAATATGTTACTTGAAGTTCTAGCTAGGGCAATAAGACAACTAAATGATGTTAAGTGATATAAACTGGGAAGGAAGAAGTCAAACTATCACGGTTTGCAGATGATATGATCCGGTGTGTAAGCAATGACAAAACTTTTACCAGAGAACTCCTACAGATGATATCCCGGCTTTAGAAAAGTGGCTGAATACAAGATTAATTCAAAAAATTAGCAGCCCTCCTGTACACAAATGAAAAATAGGCTGAGAGAGATTAGGAAAATTATATCCTTCTCAATAGCCACAAATAATGTAAAGTATCTTCATATAACTCTGATTAACCAAGTGAACGGCCTGTATGATAAGAAATTTAAGTCTCTGAAAAAAGAATTTTTGACAAAGGAGCTAAAACCAAACAATGGAAAAAAAAAAACAAAACAGCATTTTCAACAAATGGTGCTGGTCTAACTGGATGTCTACATGTAGAAAACTGTGAATAGACACATATTTATCTCCCTGCACAAAACTCAAATCTAAGTGGATCAAAGACCTCAATATAACAACAGATACACTAAATCTATTAGAAAAGGATGTGGGGGAAAGCCTCGAACTCACTGGAACAGGAGACAACTTCCTGAATAGGACACCAACAGCTCATTCTCTAAGATCATCAATTTAAAAATGTAACCTCTTGAAACTGAAAAGCTTCTGTAAGGCAATGGACACTGTCAATAGAATGAAATGACAGTCTACAGATTGGGAAAAGACCTTCGCTAATTCTACATCAGACAAAGGGCTAATATCCAAAATATATAATGAACTCAAGAAATCAAACACCAATAAACAAAATAACCCAATTTAAGAATGAGGCAAAAAACTAAACAGAGAGTTCTCAACAGAGGAATCTCAAATGGCCAAGAAGCTCTTAACGAAATGCTCAATTTTCTTGGTCATCAGGGAAATGCAAATCCAAAAGACACGGAGATTCCATCACACAGAGGTCAGAATGGTTATGATCAAAATCTCAAAGGAGAGAACATGCTGGTGAGGGTGTGGAGAAAGAAGAACACTTTCTCCATTGTTAGTGGGAGTGTAAACTTGAACAAGAATTTTGGAAATAAATCTGGTGCTTTCTCAGATAATATGAAAGAGCCATATCTAAAAACTCAGCTATACCACCTCTGGGCATTCACCCAAAAGATGTTCCACTATACAACAAAGACATTTGCTCAACTATGTTCATAGCAGCTTTATTTATAATAGCCAGAATCTGGAAACAACCTAAATGTCCCTCAGTTGAAGAATGGATAAAGAAACTGTGGCACATTTTCACAATGGAATACTACTCAGCCATTAAAAACAAAGAAATCATGAAATTTACAGGCAAATGGATGGAACTAGCAAAGATCAGCCTGAGTGAGGTAACCCACAATCAGAAAGACTCTCATGGAATATACTTATTTACAAGTAGATTTTAGTCAGATAATAGAGCATAAGCATACTTCAAGTCACAGACCCAAAGAAGAGAAGTAACATAGAGGATCCAAGGGAGGAAGCATAAATCTCACTCAGAAAGGGAGATAAATTAGACAGAGGTAGTGCCTGAAGAGAGGGAACAAGGTAGGAGAGGGATCACAGAGAATTAAGGGGGGAGAGCGCGGACCTGGGTAGAGTGAGGTCAAGAAGAGAGAAGGCCTGTAGAGGAAAGAGAAACTGAGGGTGGGGACATCTCTATGACAAGCTGCAGAACTAAGTTAGGGTAGGGCCCTGGGCTCCTGGGAGGATATGAGGGGGACTCAAGCAGAGATTCCTAGTTGCTGAAGCCCTAGAGACTAAAGAGGATACTCACTAACTAGACTAGTCTCCTAGCAGAGGGAGGGGAACATCAACCCACCCACAAAATCTTCTACCCAAAATTTACCCTGCCTACAAGTTGTGCAGGGATAAAGACAGAGCAGATAGAGCAGAGATGGAGGGAATGTCCGACCAATGCCAGGTCCAACCAAAGACCCACCCTATCAGAAAGTGCAGTCTCTTACAATAAGAAGGATACTTTACTAAACTTATAGACTGGTGCCTGACTGAGTTGTCCACTGAGAGGTGTTACCTAGCAGTGCCTCCAAACAAATGCTGAAACTCATAGCTAAACATTGGGTGATGCATAGAGCATCTTGTGGAAACGTGGGAGGAAAGTGAAAAGGTCCTGAAGGTGACAGGAACACCACAAGAAGACTAATAAAGCCAACTAACCAGGGCCCTGAAGTGCTTTCTGAGACTGAAGCATCAACCAAGGACCATGCAAGAACAGGACCTAAGCCCCCGACAAAGAAGTAGCAGCTGTGTATCTTCGGCTTCATGTGGGTCCTCTACTAAGGGAAATGGGAACTGCACTGGATATGAACTCACTTGCCAGCATTTTGATCACCTTTCCCTGGCAGAACTGCCTTGTGAGGCCTCAGAGAAAGAGGACACGCTCAGTCCTGATGTAACTTGATGAGCTGAGGTACATAGGAAAGGGAGCTCCCCTTTTCTGAGTAAAAGGGAAGGGAGGGAGGGTGGACTAGGAGGGATAGAATGAGCAGGGCTACAACAAGAATGTGAAGTGAGTTTAAAAAAAATTAATCTAAAAAGAAAAAGAGACCATGATTTTAATAAGGACTTAAGATGGTAGACCATATGGAAGAGGTTGCATAGAAGAAAAGGAGAAAATGATGTAACTTTTAAAATTTTTTAAACCAAAAAGAAAAAAAATGTGAGATTTATAATATGCAAATAAGCCAAATGCATAGATGGAACAGTTTTCAGCCTGGTTATAATAAATGAAAACAAAATATTTTATAGAGAAACAAAGGGCAGCTAAGCAACTGTTTGCCATAAAGTTTATTGTGGATAGATAGGTGCCAGGGGCCATTTTGTAAACAAAAGGAGAATAGCACTAATGCCATTTCTAAGACTTTCAGTACTTTAGCTCCCATCACAAAACTAAAGCTCTAGGAAGAAAGAATGGCTTCAGGGGACAGCCACAGAATACTCACAGAATTTGGCTCCACTCTGCCCTGGATCTCTGCCTGCCCTCTGATTCCTGTTGAGTGTTTCTAATCATGATGACCAGGAATGGAGGAGCTCACGTCATTATTCCAGAGGGCCCGTGAATATAGATGTCATCCACATGGTTCTGATGCCACAGAGAAGCAGACTGCAAGTCTGGGGTTTGGAGTGTCCCCCAGCCAGGTTTTAAAGGCTGTTACAGATAGGGTAGGGACTGGCTCAACAGGAAGAGAGTTACCACAAATGGTACAAGGAGGGTGCTACCCAAGCATAATAGCATCACTCCTTACTATAGGTTCAGGACCAAAGCCATCTCAGAATGTTACATGAACAAGGGCACCTCCAAGATCTTGCAACTGTGGAGCCACAGTCAAGCAGCCAGGCTAATTCTTTCCAGCTGCAGTTACCTAACAGGCTTCAATCTGTGAAAGCTGCTTGATGGACACACCCACCAAAATCAAAATACAAGCCACCTGATGACAGCGTTCTTGATTTTAAAAAAAATGAAAATTAATGAACTCTTCCTCCTTTCTTCCTCTGACTTCTCCTACATACTAAGGTAATACGGTAGCTGTCACCCTCACCAAAATGATATCTTGGTATTAAACTTCTCAGTCACTGGAACTGTGAGAACAAAGTTCTCTTTCATATAAATTTCCCTGTGGCTTTGGTACACCAGCACAGAAAGGGCCCAACAAGTAAGAGACAATATAGGAAATACAGGAAATAGATAAGTAAATGAATCTTAAGTTGCTTATTATGTATTAGTCATTAATATCTTTTAAACCCAAGTAACTATTAAAATCTACATGCCTATTGAAAAATATAATTGAGCTTTATGTAATTTATTCATGAATATATGCATAGAAATGCATGAAGCCCCACCCATTACACTGTTGTTATATTATCACAAGTGTTCAGAAAAGTATATATTGAAATGAATTTTGCTGCTTCCAGAGTGTAGAATATTATACCACAGTGAAAATTGAAATTACTCAGTCTTTTTGAAATTTTTTAAATACCCATCTAATACAATGCTAAATTAATTGAATAGTATTCATAGAATATTTAAATTCAGATAAAATATATTTTCAGAGGATGTGTATAAACTCAATGAGATAAGTAATATTTAGAGATATTGGTTTCTAAAATATAGAAATCTGGGTAGTTAGAACAATAAAATTAAAAAAAAACAAATTCTCAAGCCAAGATTTATGTATTTTGAATTCTGTGTATATATGTCTTTGTGTGGTCTGTGAAGGCCCAGTGCTGGTGCCAAAGTCGCTCGGAAGACGCTGATAGAGCCCCTTAATCTTACTTATGAGTTACAGACCTTCTGATGTGGATTCTGGAAACCAAACTGTTCTCTGTGAAACTGGTATGATCTCCTGAGCTAGTCCTCTAGCTTAATAACTTGTAATTTTTTTTTTTTTTTATTTTGGGGTCTGAGGGAAATTCAACTAGACATAGAGAGTTGTTGCTGCATTTCAGCAAGCAATTTACGCATTCTGGAGTTAATTTTCTCTAGACTTATTTTTTTCCTTTATTAATTACACTTTATTCACTTTGTATCCCCCCTGTGGTTCCCTCCCTCCTCCGATTCCAATACCTCCCTTCCTCCACCCTTTGCATGCATGCTCCTCCCCAAGTCCACTGATGGGGGAGGTCTTCTTTTCCTTCCTTCTGATCCTAGTCAATTAGGTCTCATCAGGAGTGGCTGCATTGTCCTCTTCTGTGGCCTGGTAATGCTGCTTCCCCCTCAGGGGGAGGTAATTAAAGAGCAGGCCAATCAGTTCATGGCAGAGACAGTCCCTGTTCCTATTAAAATGGAACCCACTTGGACATTGAACTGCCATAGGCTGCATCTGTGCAGGGGTCTTGGGTTATTTCCATGCATTTCCTTGGTTGGAGTATCAGTCTCAGGAAAGACCCCTGTGCTCAGATTTTTTGGTTCTGTTGCTCTCCTTGTGGAGTTCCTGTCCTCTCCAGATCTTACTGTTTCCCACTTCTTTCCTAAGATTCCCTGCACTCTGCCCAAAGGTTGGCCATAAGTCTCAGCATCTGCATTGGTAGTCTGCAGGGCAGAGCTTTTCAGAGGTCCTCTGTGTCAGGCTCCTGACTTGTTCCCTCTTTTCTCCTTCTTCTGACGTCCATCCTCTTTGCCTTTCTGGATAGGAATTGAGCATTTTAGCAAGAGTCCTCCCTCTTGATTAGTTTCTTTAGGTGTACAGATTTTAGTAGGTTTATCCTATATGAGTGAGTCTATATGAGTGAGTATATACCATGTGTATCTTTCTGCTTCTGGGATAGCTCACTCAGGATGATCTTTTCCAGATCCCACCATTTACCTGCAAATTTCATGATTTCCTTGTTTTTTATTGCTGAGTAATATTCCATTGTATAGATGTACCACAATTTCTGTATCCATTCCTCCACTGAGGGGCATCTGGGCTGTTTCCAGCTTCTGGATACTACAAATAAGACTGCCACAAACATGGTTGAGCAAATGTCCTTATTCTGTACTTGAGCCTCCTTTGGGTTTATGCCTAGGAGTGGTATAGTTGGATCTTGAGGAAGTGCTATCTCTAGTCTGAGGAAGCACCAGATTGCTTTCCAGAGTGGTTGTACAAGTTTACATTCCCACCAGCAGCAGAGGAGGGTTCCCCTTTCTCCACAACCTCTCCAGCATTTGTTGTCACTTGATTTTTTGATCTTAGCCATTCTGATGGGTGTACGGTGAAATCTCAGGGTCGTTTTGATTTGCATTTCCCTTATGACTAAGGATGTTGAGCATTTCTTTAAGTGTTCCTCTGCCATTCGATATTCCTCTATTGAGAATTCTCTGTTTAGTTCTGTACTCCATTTTTAATTGGATTACTTGATTTGTTGCTGTTTAACTTCTTTAGTTCTTTATATATATAGGATATTAGTCCTCTGTCAGATATAGGGATGGCTGAAGATCCTTACCCAATCTGTAGGCAGTCGTTTTGTTCTGATGACATTGTCCTTTACTTTACAGGAACTTTTCAGTTTCATGAGGTCCCATTTAACGATTGTTGCTGTTAGAACCTGTGCTGTTGGTGTTCTGTTCAGGAAGTTGTCTCCTGTGCCAATGAGTTCAAGGCTCTTCCCCATTTTTTCTTTTAAGCGTTTCGTGTGTCTGGTTTTATGTTGAGGTCTTTGATCCACTTGGACTTTAGTTTTGTGCAAGGTGATAAGTATGGATCTATTTGCACTTTTCTACATGTAGACATCCAGTTAGACCAGCACCATTAGTTGAAGATGCTGTCTTTTTTTCCATTGAATGGTTTTGTCATTTTTGTCAAAAATCACGTGTCCATAAGTGTGTGGATTTACGTCAGTGTCTAGACTTATTTTTAACTTGAAGTGATTTATAGACACTGAAAAAAAGCACTTAATTGGGTAAATATTCAAAGAAAAGCAGGAAGGACATCTGTTACTCTGTGTGTGACACTCATGGATAGAAAACGGCTTTGCTTACATCTCCAGAACATATTTTTGTAACTGTAAATGGTGTCCCTAAAAAGTAATAGAAGAGTCTAGATTATTGTGTTTAACCTTGCTTCATTAAAGAAGAGCATATAAAGTTATAATTTACTTTCTCAGACTCAAATACCAAACAGAAAGCAACACTATTTATGAAAAGCCATAAAGAAAGAATATTGTAAATGGATAAGTGTGTACTTCAGGTGGCTCTGAAACACTGTAGTCAAGAAAACTGGCTCAGTGGAAATCTACTTTATGAGCTCATCTTTATAGCCAGATAAACAAGCTGTTATCTGGTGTCAAGTATCACCAAATCCAATTTTATTATAAAATACTGAAACAGAAATTCTATTTGTGTTGAAAATAGGTCTAGAAGCACCCTCTGTGCCTCAGGTTGTGAGTCATCTGCAACCAAGCTAAGGCTTTGCTTGAGAAGCTCAGTTAAAATTACACCCCTGACTAAATAGAGTAGCTATTGTTACACACAACTACACTCATTCATGCTAATTAATGAACTTATTAACAACACTAATTGTGTCACCAATCACTTCAAATCCCAAGTTAATTACTTTAAAACATGTTCACCCCCTATCAGTGGACTTGGGGAGGGGCATGCATGGAGAAGGGGGAGGGAAGTTGGGATTGGGAGGGGAGGAGGGAAAGATTAATGGGGGATACAAAGTGAATAAAGTGTAATTAATAAAAAAGAATGTACTACACACAAAAAAATTTGTTTAGCTCTGGAAAAAAACCTGTTCACATAGCAGCAATCTTCATGGGAAATGATTGTTTGTAACTGACTCGAATGATGTGCTTATTTTGTACATAACTATGAGACCGCACATGTGTAGTCAAAGACCCACAGTTCCCTGCATGTCTCTGCACATCTTCCATTGTGTAGCTTGAACTCACTTCTAATAACTCCTTTAGCTCTGTCTAACAGGCCCAGTTCATAAACAGGAAAATGCAGTCCACATGTGGCTAGACACTGGGAATATCAACACAGGACGCTCCGATGCAGCAATTTTATTTACAACAAAAGGAGCGGCGGAAGCGATGTTAGACAAGTGTTTCATCTGGAAACACTACTTTAAATGGATTAAGTGATGCTTTATTGTCTTCTGACCACCCTAGGCAAACCAATTCTGTCATTCTCATCTGTGATTTACGGTGAGGAAGACGACTAAGCCTAGAGACTTAGCAGCTCCCATGCCAGTAATTCAACATGGAGATGGCACAGAAGTACAGAGCCTTATTTTTAACCCTATTTCTTACAGACCAAGAGTAGGTAAGATTATCTAGGGATGAGAGCCGGGCACAATGAGCCATTGCATCATCTGGGAGATGCAAACTTTAGCGGAACTGGATGGCAGTAGAAAGGGGATGTAGCTCAGTGCTGAGCTCCTGTCTTGGCTGTACCTTCTGGGTTAAATCTACAGCACCTCAAGATGGACAACCCAAAATTTCATCTGTATGTTGTTTTTTTTTTCTTTCTCTTAAGTCTGTGTTGTAAAATATAGTGTATTTTAGTGTATCATCCTGTAACTGCATGGACTAAAAGCAAATTTATTTAAAATGTATAATCTGTAATTTCTCATATATTTTACAATTCTTAGTGCAGTTTTATATAGCTAGGCAGAATATAAAACATGTACATACAATTACAGTTAAATCATTTGAATATAAGGATTTGGATGCTGTTACTAATATTAAAAACTTGCTGTTCACACATAAGGCCTACAATACAAATTGAATCACAATCAAAGGTGTATGAAAGTTACCTCAGAAAATCTTACTCCTATGATAATTTATTCTATTTTTTTTGTTGGAAATTGATACCGCTTCAAACCAGTTCAACAGTAGTTATTAATCTTGTATACTCTGAAAGTTTATCTCTTCAAAAGAAAAATTTCATACTTCACCATTAATGAATTTATATTTTATATCAGCTCACCAAAAGTAAAGCAATTTATATTAATAGTTAGCAGCCCCTGGGTGCTGGAGACTTCTGTAAGTACTCCAGGTAGAAAGGTTCTTGTAATATATCCCTGTGACGTGAGACCCTGGCCGTGTTACTGTGACACTAAAGCTCATGTCCTGTATCATCTAGGTACAGATGTCAATAAACATCAATTTTTGGACTGGCTGTGAATCTGTGCAAAGGGGTAGAAATGTTATGTATGTGCTCATAATAAAACTAGAGGAATATCAATTAGCTTAAAAAGAGACCAAAACATTGAAATCAAGTAAGGAGGGGATTGTAAAAATAAAAGGGAAGAAACAAATGATGTCATTATATTTTAATCTCAAAAAAACAGAAAAAAATAACTAACAAATTAAACAGTACAGGTGACAGCTAACCTAGATTGAAATCTTCAGCAGGGTAGGGGACCTTATGGAAGGATTTGAGAAACTAGCCATGTCCTTGGGTTTCCTAGGACCTCTCCATTAGTTAAGTCCTCTCTGACTGTTTTGACATACCTTGGCATGCATTACATTCTTTTTTGTTAACAAATATACATTGCGAACCCGAAACAGATAACTAAAGTAAAAACAAACGCATCTCATGTTTGATGAGGACATGGTTTAGCTTTTACCAAAGTGTTTCAGCAATGTTAGGCCTGTGTTCCGTAATCTTTTCCTTCCTCTCTGACATGTTTGTGCCTCTGGCATTCTTGACATTTTTTTCTGCTGCTACTCACACCACCTTGCTACTGCCATATCTTTTCCTGTTCCCAAGAAGGTTTGCAAGGTGGGGTCTGCGAAAACATGCTTAGCTCATTTAAATTAATTTTTTTCTAGAAATTGCTTTAAAGCCAGGTGGTTGTGGCCCATGCCTTTAATCACAGCACTCAGGAGGCAGAGGCAGGAGGAACTCTGTGAGATTGAGGTCAGCCTGCTCTCCTGAGCAATTCCAGAACAGCCAGTGCTACACAGAGAAATATTGTCTTGGAAAAAAATGCAAGATCATTTTAAAAGTTCAAAGTCTTACTGAGTATTTCCCATGTACATAACCTTTTAAAAGGCTGGTAACACAGAGGAAATGCCAGACAGTTCTGTAGAAAGTAAAAGTAGTGAGCATTTACATTATTTCTGGAATTACATATCAAATGCATGTTTTGGCTTTATGAGTTACGCCAGTATAGTCACTGAATAACAAGAAATTTTATGCCCATATCACACCTACTTTTTTGCTAAATAAATATATGAGTATGAGGCACCTAAAATACCTACATTATTTTCTTCAGCATAAAGAAAACATGCATTGGCTTTATTTTTTAAACATATAGTAACATGTCCCAAGTTTATTTTCAAAAGAAGTAAAAGTTTACACTTATTTTGCATATAAATGTGTTAGATACTGTAGTATATGAATGTAAATGGAAATCAGTGATGGTTTGGACATGGCTTGAGCATGTTTTCCATAGCAAGTAAGTTTGCTGAAAGTTTTCATCCAGTGTGTCCTAATGCAGTGAGGGACAATGTTGGGGATGAGCTATAAGCAAACTCTGTCTGTTCCCTGTTTCATAGACACCACTTCTGCTTTCTTTCCAGACATTCTATCAGGAAGCCATCTAAAAGCTTTTTTTAAGGTATAGCCAATGCCAACCCTGCAACCCTGAACCAGTGGACAGAAAATGAGTAATTTTCTTTCCTTAACAAAATATCTAGCTGCAGCTACTTTGTTATATAAAAGAGAGTAGAATAAGGCAAACATTTGAAACATTTCAGTATTGATAAAGTATCAAACTCCTTTGTAAATTATTTTTCTGTTACCTATACCAATTGCTTTACTATTAAAACATTAAAACCAGATCTGTAAACTAAAAAGGATATGGAGGTTTGACCTTAACTGTGGTTGCTCTGGCTGTCATACAGGGTGCTGTAAAGGATATTTCACTATAACATGAAGCCTTAAATCTCTTCAAAATTCTTGACCATTTCTATTAACAAACACCACTTGTTAATTTAAATCATTTTGGAAACTAAAAAAGAAGATTAAATCAATCTTCCAATATGACCAATACCAATGCCCCTCTAACTGAATCCCTGAAAAAGCATGTTGAAAGGAAAATAAGGGAACAAAAGTTTACTGTTCAGTGCTGTGTTGCAAGATGATCAAATATCACAAGAAAAGGATACAGAGTATCTTAAATCTAATGTTTCTATAAAGATCAGAGAAAATGGTGACTGACTCAAGCAGGAATTGTAAAGAAATGCCTTGTGGTATCTAAGGAGCATCATGAATCTGGACAGTTGCACCCATAGGGAAAAATATTAAAAGATACCAACATGGTCATTTATTCACTGGATAAGATTTTCATAATATTAATTTAATGTAGTTATTCGCCATAGGCTTCATGTTATATGCTTTGAATATTACCTCAAGATGGAGAAAAAGAAAGTGAAGATAAGGAAGTAGGAGCGTATGAACATAAAAGTTCCTTCACAGAAACACAAGTGGAAGCCTAGTCATGTGAAGTTGTACCCTATAAAATGGGAGGAAAAATAACAAACTACTAATCTTACAAAGGGTTAAACATTATAACATTCAAAGAACTAAAAATATTTCATCATGAAAAAGTGATCCCCTAAAATGAGAAGATAATGTGAATAAACAGTTCTCAGAAGATTAAATACTAACAAGTCCTATATATATTTATGTGCCCATATACATATGTATTATTTGTATAAGTGTATATGTATGCATACATATATATGAACAATTTTCTTTTATATAACAGGAAATATAAGTAAAGGTGATCACAGTCCAGCTAGAAAGGCTGTTTTTGCTTTAGTTAGTTAGTTAGTTAGTTAGTTAGTTAGTTAGTTAGTTAGTTAGTTACTAAATTAGCTACTTAGTTAGTTAGTTAGTTAGTTAGTTAGTTAGTTAGTTAGTTAGTTAATTACTTTGTTTGCTTGTTTGTGTGTTTCTTTGTTCTTTTTGCAGAAAATCCAAGGATATGGAACCAAAGGAAACTTAATAGTGTCCATGGGGTTACATCTTTGTATAGCCATCTGAGCAATTGTAAGAGGCTCATAAAACTAACGGTCTGTTTAGTATTCTCCCTCAGAGCATACATGCAAAGGAACCTGACAGCATACCAAAGAGATCCCTGTGAAGACATATGTATCGCAGCACTATTCACAATAGCTATGACAAGGAATCAGCCTGGGTTCCACCAACAGAAAATGCTGAACATGTGTATAATAAAGTATTATCTTGCCATACAAAAGAAATCCTACCATTTTTCAGGAAAAAAAAATGGATCAATCTGGGGACATTATGTTAAGTGAAATAAACCAAACACATTAAAAAAAAAAAAAAAAAACCTTGTGTATGTCTCATATGTGAGGACAAATTCTCAAAATGAAAAAAGGAAAAAGCAAGCATGAAAGGAAAGCCCAAAGAGACGTAGCAAAGAGTGAGGGTCACAAATGAAGTAGGTTTAGCCGGGGTGGTTGCACGTCTCTGCAAACATTAAATGAACACAGTTTATATACCTAACACATGTTACCCAAACATTTAACAGAGTCATCCACTGAAGCCTGAGGAGTTAGTGGCTCCATCCTTCAAGAACAGGACTCTCCCTCCCCAGCAGCCATCAAGTAACTTCTCAGCTAGAAATGATGATTCTTACAGCACATACCACAGTAAAACTCCCAGACTCTTGTATATACATTTTACAAATATAACTAAACAAAGGCAGTAAGTTCACATAACACCAAGTGATCTCATGGAACATATAAATTATTCAGGCATGTCAGAAATCATCATTGACACCACTTTTGTATTTACAGTGTTTTGAAAATAAACTATGCACTAGTGATTTATTGACTGATTAAGTATTATCTCATATCTTGTATGCCTCTAAAAGATATAGGAGTTGAGCTAAAAATCAGAAAACTAATGAACACTGATGTTTTGTAACATCACTACCAAGGGAATAAACAGGAGAAATTACAAGGCATATTTATTAAAGCCCATGCTCCTTTCTTCTGCTTTCAGTCCTTGACTGCATCTCTTTACATCAGCATGAAAGACTGCTTCTTGCTGGTGAAACAAGGCATTTTGTATTGTCTTTTTCCTAAATAAAACTATTATCATTAGTAAGATGATAGATAGAAACTTGGTAAGTTAAAAAAAAATCCTTTTATACTAATAAATTCCTCAACTGGCAAAAGGCTCAAGTAAGCAAGTAGAGGAGTCAGATACACAGAGCACTTTGCACAAAGTCATTCAACTATTTCAAGGTAGAAACATAAAAGAGAGCTTTCAGAACTTTTCACA
Source organism: Psammomys obesus (assembly GCF_907164565.1). Taxonomy (NCBI): domain Eukaryota; kingdom Metazoa; phylum Chordata; class Mammalia; order Rodentia; family Muridae; genus Psammomys; species Psammomys obesus. Next base: position 3,413,030 of record NW_026592118.1, on the reverse strand, counting down.
GTGGATCAAACAATGGCGCAAGCAAATTTCAGTCTGTTCCTTCATCAGCTTGTTTCACATTTCAAGCTATTACACGCACGGTAAAAACACAGTAGAGAGACATAATTTAATGTTTTAAATGGAGCACATTTAGCTTTGAAATTTTTTGATGTGAGTAATGAAATTCAGAAAGTCTATCTCCTTCATAACATAATGCAATTATTCATGCATAATAATAATAAGATTGCTCAGAAAGCTGTGTGCTAGACATGGTGCTGCATATCATAGATATAGTGATAAACTATTAGATTCAAACAAACAAGCAACTATTGCATACAGACATGAAGTCATTCTCTTTATTTTTCTCGCCCACCTCCATGTTAATTTATGATAAGGCTACGGAAGTCCATAAAAAGACTAAGTTTTTATTTTTCATGTATTTGCTTTCTAGACATCTAGCTGCTACATAATGGAAGGTTTTGTATTACCTTTCCGGATATGTTCAAGTAAGCAAATACACTTTTTTTTTTAATTCCTAGGCATCTAGATGGTATATAACGGAATGTTTTCTCTTACATTTCTGGATATTTTAACGTAAGCTAATACACAATTGATTTTTTGAGAGTAATATTTCATGATTAGGGCACGCTTTGTGCTGTAATATGTTTATTGTATAAATAACCTTTGATAGAGGAAATACATTGTTGTAGTTTGAAGTACATGATGTTTTGACATAATATTTTAATGCCTTTAAAATTTTATTCTCATGACATCCTGATTGTAGCTCCTCCCCTAGTTTCCTCCTGGTACCACCATCCCTCCCTCTTCCCCTCTTATCTCCCTCTTCTAGTCCTCAGAAAGGGAAAGCCCTGCTTCCTTACCAATTGGCCACAGACTATCAAGTCTCTTCAGAAATGCCTGTATCCTCTTCCTCTGTGGGCTGGCAAGGCCTCCCTGTCCAGAGGAAGTGATCAGCTGCGAAGCATGCACCAGTATCCATGTCATAGATAGTTCATGGTCCCCTTATTAGGGTACCAAAATGGAAACTGAACTGCCAGTCAGTTACATCTGGGCAGGGGAAATAGGTCCTTGGGTCCTCTATGCATGGTTGTTGGTTGGTGTATCAGTCTCTACAGACCACGTTAGGAACCTATTGGTTGGCTCTGTCAGTCTTCTGTAAAGCTCCTGTACCTTCCAGGTCCTTCTATTTCCCATTCATCCATAACACTTTCTGTACTCTGCTCAAAAAGTTTGCCTGTGATTCTCAGTATCTGCTTCAATTCCCTGTTGGATGGAGTTTTTCAGAGAACATCTATGGTGGGCATTGGTCCTGTTCCCTCCCTTCATCTGCTTCTGGTGTCTATTCTATTTGCCCCTCTGAATGAGAACTAAGCATGCTCTCTAGGGCCCTCCTTGTTACTTAACCCTTTATGTCTGTACACTGTAGCATGGTTACCTTGTACTGTTTGGCTAATATCCGCTAATGAGTGAGTATATACCATGCATGTCATTCTGGGTCTGGGGTACCTCACTCAGGCTGATCTTTTCCAGATCCATCCATCCATTTGCCTGCAAATTTCACAGTGTCCTTGTTTTAGTAGCTGGATAGTATTCCATTATATCGATATACTACAGTTTCTTTAACCATTCTTTAGGTAAAGGATAGCTGGGTCATTTCTCGTTTCTGGCCATTGGGAATAAAGCTGCTATGATCATATTTGTGTAAATGTGTTCATATGGAATATATTTTGGGTATATGTCCAGGAGAGTTATAGCTGGGTCTTGAGGTAGAATTGTTTCCAATTTTCTACGAAAGAGACAGATGGATTTCCAAAGTGGTTGTACTAGTTTGCATTTCCCCAGCAAAGAGTGTTCCCCTTTATTCACAACTTCATCAGAATGCTCTGCCACTTGAGTTTTTTATCTTAGCCATTCTGGTAGGTTTAAGATGAAATTTCAGAGTAGTTTTGATTTGCATTTCCCTGTTACTAAGGTTGCTGCCTTTTTCATAAAATGTATATATAGAGAAAAGGGAAGGTATTTGGCTTAGAAAGAGAGAAGATGAGAATTTGGGGAAGTGGCTTAGTGGTTATGAACACTTGTAACTCTTGCAGAAGACTCAGGTTCAGGTCCCTGAATCAACTTGTTAGCTCACAACTGCCTATCAGCCTAGTTTCAAGGGATCAGATGCCTGCTTCTGACCTCCATTCCTCACACATGTTGTGCACATGCAGACAATAAAGCTTACCAATGTACAAGTAAAATAAAAAGAGAAAAAGAAAGAAAACAAAAAGTGTAGAAATATGTTAATGTAAACAAAGTTTTCAAAAATTAGTGTCTTTGAACTGTTCTGTTTCTCTTCTTGGAGTGGTATAGTTGGATCTTGAGGAAGCACTATTCCTAATTGTCTGAGAAAGCACCAGGTTGATTTCCATAGTGGTTGTACGAGTTTACATTCCCACTAGCAGTGGAGGAGGGTTCTGCTTTCTCCACAACCTCTCCAGCATGTATTGTCACTTGAGTTTTTGATATTAGCCATTCTGATGGGTATAAGGTGACATCTCAGGGTCGTTTTGATTTGCATTTCTCTGATGACTAAGGACACTGAGCCTTTATTTGTTTCTCTGCCATTTGATAGTCCTCTATTGAGAATTCTCTGTACTCCATTTTTAATTGAGTTGCTTGATTTGTGGCTTTTAAAGTTATTGATTTCTTTATATATTCTGGATATTACCCCTCTGTCAAATATAAGGTTGGTGAAGATCCTTTCCCAGTCTGAACCAATCCATGAGCATGGGAGATCTTTTCATCTTCTAATTTCTTCATCAATTTCTTTCTTCAGAGACTTGAAGTTTTTCATATAGGCTTGGAAAAGTGGGGAAGAGCCTTGACCTCATTGCCACAGGAGACAACTTCCTGACCAGAACACTAATAGTACAGCCTCTAAATCAACAATCAATTAATGGGACCTCATGAAACTGATAAGGTTTTGTAAGGCAAAGGACACTGTCAGCAGAACAATAGGACAGCCTACAGACTGCAAAAGATCTTCACCAACCCTACATCTAACAGAAGGCTAATACACAGAACAAATAAAGAACTCAAGAAGTTAAACAGAATATTATTAATAATGCTACCTCAAGATCCAGCTATACCACTGTTAGGCATATATCCAAAATATGTGCAAGTATACAACAAGGACATTTGTTCTACCATTATTGTAGCAGCTTTATTCGCAATAGCCAAAATCAACCCAGATGACCCTCAGCAGAGGAATGGATACAGAAATTGTGGTACAATTATACAATGGAATACTACTCAGCAATTAAAAACAAGGAAATCATAAAATTTGCAGTCAAATGGTGGGATCTAGAAAAGATCATCCTGAGTGAGGTATCCCAGAAGCAGAAAGACACACATGGTATATACTCACTTATAAGTGGATATTAGACATACAATATAGGATAAACACACTGAAATCTATATACCTAAAGAAGCTAAACAAAGAGTAAGATGATCAAGAATCATTCAGGAGGCAAGCAGGATGGACATTGGAAGAGTGGAAGAGGGAGAAAATAGGGAACAGGACTGGAAAACAGCACAGAGGGCCTCTTATGAAAGAAGGGGGAGATAGAAAGACCTGGAGGGGACAGGAGCTCTACAAGAAGAGCAACAGGACCAGAAAATCTGGGCAAATATTCTTTGAGACTGATACTCCAACCAAGGACCACACATGGAGATAACCTTGAACCCCTGCAGAGATGTAGTCCATGGTAGTTCAGTGTCCAAATGGTTTCCCTAGTAATGGGAACAGGGACTATATCTGACATGAACTCATTTGCTGGTTGTTTGATCACCTCCCCCTTATGAGGGAGCAGCCTTACCAGGCCACAAAGGAAAACAATGCAGCCAGTCCTAATTGGACCTGATAGCCTAGGGTCTGAGCAAAAGGAAAGAGGACCTACCCTATCAGTAGACTTAGGGAGGGGCATGGGAGGAGATGAGGGAGAGAGGGTAAGATTGGGAGGGGACTAGGGAGCGGGTTACAGATGGGATATAAAGTGACTAAACTGTAATTAATTAAAATATATATAGTAAAAATGGCCATCCTACCAAAAGCAATCTACATATTCAATGCTATTCCCATCAAAATACCAACAAAATCCCTTATAGACATTGAAAACAGAATTCTCCATTTCATATTTAAACACCAAAATTCAGAATAGCTAAAATATATAGCTATACCATGAAAGACTCTGGTGGTATCTCCATCCCTGATCTCAAGCTGTACTATAGATCAACAGTAATAAAATTGGCATGGTACTAGCACAGACATAGACTGGTGGATCAATGGAATCAAATATAAGACCCAGAAATAAACCCACAAACCTATGGACACTAGATTTTTGACAAAGAAGCCAAAACCATATAATGGAAAAAAAACAGCATCTTCAACAAGTGGTATTGGTCTAACTGGATGTCTACATGTAAATAGACCCATATTGATCACCCTGCACAAAAGTAAAGTCCAAGTTGATCAAAGACCTCAACCTAAAACCAGACACACTAAACCTGTTAGAAGAAAAAGTGGGGAAGAGCCTTGAACAGCATTTTTCTAATATTTCTGTATCAGTTTCAGAATGAAGTATGATGCACATGAATGGAAATTGTTCTCCCATACAATGCACAAAAAGTAAGACAAAAAAACAGAGTCTGTAAGCAAAAGAGAGAAAAGCCAGCCCTGATCAGAGTGTATCTGCCATTACCACTTCCCTAGATAAATCCTGGATTAGACTTTGGTTGGTTAACTTCTCTGAAAGCCTTCATGTCTACGGAGAAAACAATAACTCAGAACACCAGGAAAAGTAAATAACAGTCACTTGAAGGGCTGTATCATCTTGTCAGTGTGGTATACAGCATTCATGTGCCTGAGTTTTTGTCTGTGTGTATATAAGATATAGGAGGAGTACATACGCACAAAGTATGGAAATCACAAAAGTCTGGAGCAGTGGTTCTCAACCTGTGGGTGATGACCCTTTTGGGGGTGTATACCAATGTATCAGATATTTACATTATGATTCATAACAGTATGAAAATTACAGTTATCAAGTAGTAATGAAGTATTTTATGATTGAGGTCACCACCTCATAAAGAACTCTATCAGAGGGTCTCAGAATTAAGGAGGTTGAGATTATTTCTCTGGAAAGACAGGCTGTGAGATCTGTTGAATGTCCAGGAGCAAAATAAACAAGAAGAAATATTTAAATATCTATGAGTATTTATATTAGATTATGTATCTAAGAATACATGTAAAACTAAAAACAAATAAGCTTTTCCAAATGTCATTTAAGGAAATCAATAGCAGCAATGGAAAGTTGTGTACAGCTGAATAGAATACCTTAGTCTTAGATAAGAAATTCACTATAACAAAAAGACCAGATGGTGTCACATTCCACCAGGGAGTTGTTGGTGCAGTCCAGTCTTACCTGATGTTATGCATTGTGTAATTGATAGTAACTGAGTCTCAGAGCTACATAAAATTTGTTTATACATTAATATTTCCATAGACATAAATATGTACAAATATCCATCAAAAATAAAAAGGTTTTCATGTTTTGTTAGGAGAATTTTTGCAGGAAATGTGATGTGCAAGTTCTGGTATGTCAACAACTTCAAAAAATTAATCAAGCGTTGGCACAATTCCCTCTCCCTCTGGACTTCCCAGGTTACCACTGGCATTTTCTGATCTCTTTCCAATAAAATTTATGTCATAGTCAGTCCCTAAGGGAATACAAACCAGAAGACAAGTTCCTTTACCTATGAAAAGGAGGTGATGGTATTAGGAGCTGAACAGTGAAACCAATAAGATCTCCTACATGGGGCTTGAAGAAACTACTGTATGCAGGAAGTAGTGTGACAGTGGACTAAATTATATGGCACATAAGAAAGGAAATCATAAGAATGAAAAAACCCCATATGAAGAACCCTGTCTTTTGAAATAGACAACAAACTTAGTACAGTATTTGCAAAATCTATAAATTCAGTACAAAAATAATGTGTTAGGCCACACTGAAATCAACAGCAGTATGAGGTTGCTAGTTCTTTCTTTGAAAGAGAAGTTTTAAGAATCGAAACTCTGTGATTGCATGGCATACGGCTTTAATAATAGGCATTATAGTATCTGTGCCAGGTCATTTAACTATAATTTCTATTTTTCATCTACCATGTAAAATGGCATTTATTTAATGAAAAATGATTAAGTGGATGTATGGATGGAAACACATTCTTGAGAACCCTTTTAATATTCAGTTAGTCTAAGAGATCATGAAAGATAGATATTTTCATTGAATTCCCAGTGCATTTGGATAAAATGGGACAAACCTTCTTCCCATTATACAAATACACTTTATGGAAAGCGAGGTGTTGTCTATAATATTAAATTATCATATGTTCAGGCTGAGAGATGGCTCAGCATTTAAAAGAACCTACTGTTCTTCCAAAGGACCTGGGTTCAATTCTCAGCACTCACACAGTCGATAACAACTGTCTGTATCTTCACTTTCAGACAATAAGTTGCCCTCTTCTTGACACTGTGGGCACCAAACATGCACATGGTTCACAGACATATATGTAAGCAAAACACTCATACACATAAAAACAATTATCTTTTTTAATTACCTATATTTTAAGTTAACTTGCATATCATCTTCATGATCGTGAGAAAAGTCCAGACTTATGACCACTGTCTGAAATTGGATTAACACCAATGGGAAGGTCCATGTTTACAGGAAACATAAACTTTGAGGCTGCTGAGTTTTGTGCGTCACACCATATTTTATTACAATTGTCTGCTCAACCTTATTTGATTAGACATTCATTCTTTATTGTAAACTTGTCCATGTGATAACATAATATAAAAAATTCTGATAGATCCCTACTCTTCTAACTTAACAATCAACAAATCAATTCACTTCCGTGTATTACTTGCCTAGAAACACACACATTCTCCACAGACTGGCTTATCAAGACCAGGTTTTGCCAGGTACATTTCATGCAAGCTGTTTCCTTATACTTGTTTGCATGTCTTAATTTATAAACACCGAGAGCTTTAATAATCTGGATATCCAGTTATATAAAGCAATTTGAAAACTTTAATTCCTTTTGGTTATTTATTTTCTTGTGTGTTGCTTGGGAAAGGCCAAGCATAAAATTGGACCTTCAAAGCAAGAACACATTTATTGATATGAAACTTCTCTGAAAACTCAATAGGTGTTCAGTCAAGCAAGAAGGGGAAAAGGGGCTGAATAATTCATTGAACCTCTAAGCATCAATAAATAGCACTTACAGTGAGAAATGTCTGCTTTACAACATTAGGTACGAAATGTGAGTAAAATAAAAGACACCTTTAAAGTGTCATGTTGTGAGACTATTCAAACAAACACTGTTTTTCAATAATAATTCTGGAGGTTAAAACACTGTGAATAAATGCTTTCAGAACTTGGAAACAGGTTACTTATTTTGTGTTGTGCCTTAAATTTTATTTGCATAAGTCAAGTAACCTAAACCTGGATTACAACATAACAAAAAGTAAAGTGTTTTATTGCACAGAATGATGAACAGTAATGATGTCATTCTAGGTAAAACTTTAATGCCTTTTATTCATATTGAAGGAAAGGGTTATTAGTGTATGTTTAGCAATATTTTAAATCATAATAATATAATGTCCTTCAATGACGCACTCTGCTAATACTTCCATCAATATAAAAAATTGTTAGGGGATGTATAATAGAATATATTTGTGATTTGCTTAGTCATAGCAAATCATCACAATGGTGATAACTAAAGACATAGTAATATTTAGAAAATTATTTTCATAACAACTGTTAATTATAAAATACCCAGCAATATCATAATCAACTGGTTAGGAATTACATTAATCTGATTGTGAAAAGTCAAATCGGTAATGAAGCAGGATGAACCTCAGAGTAAGGTAGGCCCTCTTACCTCACTTACTGAATGCATTAATTAATTCATAGAAATATTTAAAATTCTCTGGTTTGAAATTTCCTCTGTCTTCTCTATAACAATATCATTTACCTCTTATTTATCTATCATGCATATAAGATATGGATACATATATTTTAGAAAATATTTTGTCCTACTATATTATGTAACTAGGTATTACTACTTTAGAAAGGCTAACTACGAAAATTAGTAAGCTCTATGCCATCCCCCCTCGGCCCTGCTTCTGCTTCTTCTTCTTCTTCTTCTTTTTTTTTTTTTTAACTTTGTTGGAGGACATAGACCCCTGCTTATATATAAACTATAGGTAGTTCAGTCCCCATGTGGGTTTTCTAATAAGGGGAGAAGAGACAGTCTCTGTCATGAACTTGGTTTCGTGCTCCTTGATCACTTCTCTTTGGTGGGGAAACCTAGCCAGCCCACAGAGGAAGAGAATCCAGGCAGTCCTGATGGGACCAGCTAGGCTAGGGTCAGAGAGTAGGGGAGGAGGACTCCCCCTATCAGTGGAATAGGGGAGAAGGATAGAGGAAGATGGAGGGAAGGTGAGAGCAGGAGGATATGAAGAAGGGGGCTACAATTGGATACAAAGCGAATAAATTGTAAAATAAGAAGAAGAAGAAGAAGAAGAAGAAGAAAGAAAGAAAGAAAGAAAGAAAGAAAGAAAGAAAGAAAGAAAGAAAGAAAGAAAGAAAGAAAGAAAGAAAGA